>NC_090750.1:101952035-101964535 GCF_036898095.1 Palaemon carinicauda
TTTTCACATACAGCATTCGTGGTCCTTTTCACATACAGCATTCGTGGTCCTTTTCACATACAGTCTTCTTGGTCCTTTTCACATACAGCATTCGTGGTCCTTTTCACATACAGCATTCGTGGTCCTTTTCACATACAGCATTCTTGGTCCTTTCCTCATACAACCCTCCTGGTCCTTTTCATATACAGCATTCGTGGTCCTTTCCTCATACAACCTTCCTGGTCCTTTTCACATACAGCATTCGTGGTCCTTTTCACATACAGCCTTCCTGGTCCTTTTCACATACAGCCTTCCTGGTCCTTTTCTCATACAACCTTCCTGGTCCTTTTTTCATACAGCCTTCCTGGTCCTTTTCACATACAGCCTTCCTGGTCCTTTTCACATACAGCATTCGTGGTCCTTTTCACATACAGCATTCGTGGTCCTTTTCACATACAGTCTTCTTGGTCCTTTTCACATACAGCATTCGTGGTCCTTTTCACATACAGCATTCTTGGTCCTTTCCTCATACAACCCTCCTGGTCCTTTTCATATACAGCATTCGTGGTCCTTTCCTCATACAACCTTCCTGGTCCTTTTCACATACAGCATTCGTGGTCCTTTTCACATACAGCCTTCCTGGTCCTTTTCACATACAGCCTTCCTGGTCCTTTTCTCATACAACCTTCCTGGTCCTTTTTTCATACAGCCTTCCTGGTCCTTTTCACATACAGCATTCTTGGTCCTTTTCACATACAGCATTCTTGGTCCTTTTCAAATACAGGATTCTGAGTCCTTTTCACATACAGCCTTCCTGGTCCTTTATACATATAACCTTCCTGGTTCTTTTCTCATACAGCCTTCCTGGTCCTTTTCACATACAGCATTCTTGGTCCTTTTCAAATACAGGATTCTGAGTCCTTTTCACATACAGCATTCTTGGTCCTTTTCACATACAGCCTTCCTGGTCCTTTTCTCATACAACCTTCCTGGTCCTTTTTTCATACAGCATTCGTGGTCCTTTTCACATACAGCCTTCCTGGTCCTTTTCACATACAGCATTCGTGGTCCTTTTCACATACAGCATTCTTGGTCCTTTTCACATACAGCCTTCCTGGTCCTTTTCACATACAGCATTCGTGGTCCTTTTCACATACAGCCTTCCTGGTCCTTTTCACATACAGCCTTCCTGGTCCTTTTCACATACAGCCTTCCTGGTCCTTTTCACATACAGCCTTCCTGGTCCTTTTCTCATACAACCTTCCTGGTCCTTTTCACATACAGCATTCGTGGTCCTTTTCACATACAGCCTTCCTGGTCCTTTTCACATACAGCATTCGTGGTCCTTTTCACATACAGCCTTCCTGGTCCTTTTCACATACAGCCTTCCTGGTCCTTTTCACATACAGCCTTCCTGGTCCTTTTCTCATACAACCTTCCTGGTCCTTTTTTCATACAGCCTTCCTGGTCCTTTTCACATACAGCATTCTTGGTCCTTTTCACATACAGCATTCTTGGTCCTTTTCAAATACAGGATTCTGAGTCCTTTTCACATACAGCCTTCCTGGTCCTTTATACATATAACCTTCCTGGTTCTTTTCTCATACAGCCTTCCTGGTCCTTTTCACATACAGCATTCTTGGTCCTTTTCAAATACAGGATTCTGAGTCCTTTTCACATACAGCATTCTTGGTCCTTTTCACATACAGCCTTCCTGGTCCTTTTCTCATACAACCTTCCTGGTCCTTTTTTCATACAGCATTCGTGGTCCTTTTCACATACAGCCTTCCTGGTCCTTTTCACATACAGCATTCGTGGTCCTTTTCACATACAGCATTCTTGGTCCTTTTCACATACAGCCTTCCTGGTCCTTTTCACATACAGCATTCGTGGTCCTTTTCACATACAGCCTTCCTGGTCCTTTTCACATACAGCCTTCCTGGTCCTTTTCACATACAGCCTTCCTGGTCCTTTTCACATACAGCCTTCCTGGTCCTTTTCACATACAACCTTCCTGGTCCTTTTCACATACAGCATTCGTGGTCCTTTTCACATACAGCCTTCCTGGTCCTTTATACATATAACCTTCCTGGTTCTTTTCTCATACAGCCTTCCTGGTCCTTTTCACATACAGCATTCGTGGTCCTTTTCACATACAGCCTTCCTGGTCCTTTTCACATACAGCATTCGTGGTCCTTTTCACATACAGCATTCTTGGTCCTTTTCACATACAGCCTTCCTGGTCCTTTTCACATACAGCATTCGTGGTCCTTTTCACATACAGCCTTCCTGGTCCTTTTCACATACAGCCTTCCTGGTCCTTTTCACATACAGCCTTCCTGGTCCTTTTCACATACAGCCTTCCTGGTCCTTTTCACATACAGCCTTCCTGGTCCTTTTCACATACAACCTTCCTGGTCCTTTTCACATACAGCATTCGTGGTCCTTTTCACATACAGCCTTCCTGGTCCTTTATACATATAACCTTCCTGGTTCTTTTCTCATACAGCCTTCCTGGTCCTTTTCACATACAGCATTCGTGGTCCTTTTCACATACAGCATTCGTGGTCCTTTTCACATACAGCCTTCCTGGTCCTTTTCACATACAGCCTTCCTGGTCCTTTTCACATACAGGATTCTGAGTCCTTTTCACATACAGCATTCTTGGTCCTTTCCTCATACAACCCTCCTGGTCCTTTTCACATACAGCCTTCCTGGTCCTTTTCACATACAGGATTCTGAGTCCTTTTCACATACAGCATTCTTGGTCCTTTCCTCATACAACCCTCCTGGTCCTTTTCACATACAGCCTTCGTGGTCCTTTTCACATACAGCATTCGTGGTCCTTTTCACATACAGCATTCGTGGTCCTTTTCACATACAGCCTTCCTGGTCCTTTTCACATACAGCATTCGTGGTCCTTTTCACATACAACATTCGTGGTCCTTTTCAGACAGCCTTCCTGGTCCTTTTCACATACAGCATTCGTGGTCCTTTTCACATACAGCATTCTTGGTCCCTTTCAGACAACAATCATGGTTCATTTCACATACCAAAGAATTTGTCTTTCACATAAAGTCTTCGTCTGTTTCATAGCAAACAAGCTTGGGCCATTTCACTGGTTGCAATCTGGGTCTTTTTCCCAGACAACAATATTGATCTTTCTTCACTGGCAGCTATTTTGGTCCATTTCACAGACATGAACTTTGGTCCGTCTCTTTGACAATTTTGGTCCATTTCTTAAATAACAATCTAAGTCTGTTTAATAAATAGTTATTTCGGTTCATTTCTCAGACAACAATCTTGGTACGTTTCGCACAATATTTTTTTGTCTGTTTCATAGACTACAATCTTGGTCCGTTTAACAGAATTTTAACAGAAGTCTTTTATCAGTTTCGCAGAAAAAGCAGTCTTGGTTTGTTTCACATGCTACAAACCTTGATTCGTTTCACAGACGACAATCTTTATCCGTTTCACAGACGGTATTCTTGGTCCGTTTTACAGACGTCAAGCTTTGTCCGTTTTACAGACGTCAAGCTTTGTCCGTTTTACAGACGTCAAGCTTTGTCCGTTTTACAGACGTCAAGCTTTGTCCGTTTTACAGACGTCAAGCTTTGTCCGTTTTACAGACGTCAAGCTTTGTCCGTTTTACAGACGTCAACCTTTGTCCACTTTACAGACGTCAACCTTTGTCCACTTTACAGACGGCAACCTTTGAAACGGACAGCATTCTTGGTCCGTTTCACAGACAGCATTCTTGGTCCGTTTCACAGACAGCATTCTTGGTCCGTTTCACAGACAGCATTCTTGGTCCGTTTCACAGACAGCATTCTTGGTCCGTTTCACAGACAGCATTCTTGGTCCGTTTTACAGACAACAATTTTTTTTCTCCAAAAAATGGGCATCAATCTTTTTCTGTTACACTGATTATAATATTTGTACATTTCACAGACAGCATTCTTGGTCCGTTTAACAGACGACAATCTTTGTCCGTTTCACAGGCAGCACTCTTAGTCAGTTTTACAGACAACTTTTTTTTTTTTCCTTCAAAAAAATGGTCATCAATCTGTGTCTGTTACACTGGTTATAATATTGGTACATTTCACAGACAGCAATCTTTGTCCTTTATATGGGAAGCAATCTTGATTCCGTTTCTCAGACAGCAATTATAATAAGCAAAGGTTTTCCAAGAATTAGTTTTGCATAGATTACTATAATATATTCAGTGACGAAAATATCTTGTTTGAAGTTGATGATTCAATTCACTTGATTTCCGTAATTGACTAATGGCATTACACGTTACTTGATAATGGTTTTTGTATTGCAGTAATGTTGTAATGTCGATACGTCTTGAATTACAAATAGAGGGAAATTCTCAGATTTAATTAGAGGGAGCACTGTAGATGGAAGTCAAGGGGATTATATGGTAAATTGTATATTTTATTGCTTATGAGGTTTTTAATTGCCATTATTCTGATTATCAGTATTATTGTTTTTTTTTTATCTGTTGTTGTTATTACTATTACATTAGTATTTATGTGAATTTAGATATTCTGCAGATGCACAATTTGTTTTTTTTTATATTTACGAATACTTTAAATGTTTTTGGTAGTTTGAAGTTATAGGAAGTTATTACATAAACTTCCTATCTCTAGTTACTAGTCTTCGTATTATTGTATCAATTTCAGACAAGAACAACGAGTTGAATTTTGATGTATTTTTATTAATGTAATTATTTTCTGTTTTAGACAATTATGCTAAAGATTTTAAATATATTTTTTTTCAGTATGTGTGTGTGTGTGTGTGTGTGTGAGAGAGAGAGAGAGAGAGAGAGAGAGAGAGAGAGAGAGAGAGAGAGAGAGAGAGAGAGAGAGAGAGACTGGCTACCGCAATGGCGTAACTTCTTTTAATGTTTTCAGATCACGGACCTCCTTTTATATGTTTGTTTGAATCGTACAAATACGAATCACAAGTCCCTAACTCTACTGTAACACTCACTGCCTTCATGCCCTGCAGTTAGACAATTTATTAGTCGTATTTTGTTCTCTATTATTTCTCTTAATTTGCAAATTGGTGAAGGAATGCTAGACCTGTAAACTTTCATTGAAAAAGACCCCATGTTTGAGAAATAGAACAAAATGGAGCTGTCTGAAGTTCTCGAAATTTATATTACATTTGTTCCGTCGTTATTTTATTATCCTCGCGTGTCAGTGTATTATTACTGTATTTTATGTTAGTTCTATTGTAAATATTTATATTTTATTTTCAAAATTAGTATCTTGTTTAATAGTCGTTTTCGTGTGAAATTATTTTGAAATAGTCATTAACTTGATAGACATACATACTAATAATAAGCGGATATGAATAGAATTAAATAGTCAATCGAATAACCCTAATCAAAAGGTATGAACAACATATGATAGTAATATCTCTTCTATTTCTATTCTCCAGTTGAAATGTGTGAGACCCCTCTAACCTCATTAAATGCAACTTAGATATGAGAATTTCAACCTTGAAACAGTTTAACTAATCTTTACCCACTGTTTAAGATGTGTGTATATATATATATATATATATATATATATATATATATATATATATATATATATATATATGTATGTATGTATATTATATTTGTGTGTATATATATGTGTGTGTGTATATATATATATATATATATATATATATATATATATATATATATATATATATATATATATACATATATAATATGGACTTGCTTATTGAAAAGTTTGGCTTTCTTCGAAACGATTGTTTTATTGCTATTTTTCTTTATACATATTGTTTATGAAACAATTTTGTGGTTTTAAAGTTTTCCAATTAATTTTATGGATTAGAAGTGTGGCTACTTTTGTTGATTGAATGTTAATAATCTCTTAGAGAATTGAAGTTTTGATGAATTTACGGTTTAATTATTTTCGAAGGATTTTATGGATTTAATTTGGGTTAGATATTTTGGGATTTGAGGTTTTGAACGATTTTTTTTAATTTAAGGTAAAAGAATTTAGTGTATTTAAGGTTTGATATGGGATTGTTTCAATCAAGATAATTTAAATCTTCAAAAGTTCAAACTTGCAATAAATATTTTTATGTTGAACCGGTTGACGTAAGCCTCTTTTAATAGTTTATATATGAAAGATCTGTTTGTTGTAACTGTTCTTTAGATATTTTATTGTGATTGTTCATTGTCTTGTTTGTTTATTTCCTTATTTCCTTTCCTCACTGGGCTATTTTTTACCTTGTTGGAGCCCTTGGGGTCATAGCATCCTGCTTTTCCAACTAGGGACGTAGCTTAGCTAGTAATAATAATAATAATAATAATAATAACAACAAATGATTGTCACCCATGACCATAGTGTTTGCGACGCCGTTTCTTATCAAATGTGATCTATTCTTTCAGGTTTTACATATCAGGTCAACTAACATTTTCCTGTCATTTAAAGGTCATGAGACTTCTACTTAAACATGAATTTTCTTAATCGTTCCATCATTAATATGCGAGATTTTGTTTGGACACTTTGAAACCAATGATGATTTCTTAAGGGATTTTTTCATAATTTTATGGTCACCTTAAAACTATTTTTTCATCGTTTAACGATCACTTAATATTTTCGTCGCATGACAAATAAGATTCTCCTTTGAGCATTGAATCTATCTTTTTATTTTTATTTTAACTTTGAATCTTTCCTTCTTTAAGTTTTGAATCTTTCATTTTCCTTTATTTTGAACTTTGAATCTTTCCTTGTTTGAGCTTTGAATCTTGCATTATCTTTTTTGAGACATAAATCTTTCATTTTCCTTTTTAAGATTTGAATCTTTCCTTCTTTAATTTGAATCTTTCATTTCCTATTTTTAAGTCCTATTTTTGAGCTTTGAATCTTTTTATTTTTATCTGCACTTTGAATATTTCATTTTCATTTTTGGCGCTTGGAATCTTTCATTTTCCTCTATTTTTCAAATTAAGTATTATTAATAACATAAATATTTTCTCTCTCTCTCTCTCTCTCTCTCTCTCTCTCTCTCTCTCCTCTCTCTCTCTCTCTCTCTCTCTCTCTCTCTCTCTCAGTGGGAGGACATCCTTGCTCTCCCTGTATGCTTCTAAGTCCACCTTGTCATGAATGACAAGCGTAACTGATTCATGTGAATCACATAAATGGATTGGTTGTTGTGGGGAAGTGATTAGTCAAGTCTTGTGGCCTTGATTTCACCGTGAGATTGGTGATGTTTATGTATACGCTAGACAGTGTGTGTATGTGCATACATAGAATTTCTGTATACATTGGGTGGATTTGTTTATATCTTCCTAATCGGGTTGTTGAATCAGTAGAACTTCAAAAGTTTTCCCTGTTTGAGCCCTTGGGCTTATAGCATCCTGCTTTGCCAACCAGGGTTGTAGCTTAGCTAGTAATAATAATAATAATAATAATAATAATAATAGCAATAATATTGATGGGACCTGCATTTATATGCATCACATTGCACCTTTTTCATGTTCTACCCGTTTAAAGGTTTAAAGGCCACTCACGAAAGGCAGAGGGAAGGGACAGTGACATTGCCTTAGCAAGCAGGATAATGCCCTAGAAACTGACCATATATGCATATGATCAGCGCCCAAGCCCCTTTCCACCCAAGCTAGGCCCAAGGAGGGTCAGGCAGTGGCTGCCGATGACTCAGCAGATAGACCTATAGGCTCTGCCAGACCCCCCATCCTTAGCTCACAAGGATGGTGAGGTTGCAGCGACCAACGAAACGAGTTTGAGTGTGTCTCGAACCCTAGTCTTGCGTTTACCAGTCAGGGACGTAACCACATCGGGCACCGCAACCCTTGTGATAGTACACACACTCTCTCTCTCTCTCTCTCTCTCTCTCTCTCTCTCTCTCTCTCTCTCTCTCTCCTCTCTCTCTCTCTCTCTCTCTCTCTTGGCATGCGGAAATAGTCTTGATATACTAAATTTGATTAATGAAGACAGTGAAGTTGTTTGTGGTCCTAAGTGGGACGGTGGTAGGTTTAAATGGAATATGAAAGAACATGGCTGATGTGCCATAATAAGTAGGAAACTAGATGAAATTGATTTAGATTAAAGCTTAATGAAGTATTGGAGTATTGCTGGTATGAATCAAGATTTACGATCTGTAAAGAAGATGGAGATTATATTATTGACTTCCATTTGATTAAATGAATATTTAATTATAACATGAAGCAATGTAATGTAGATGATATATGAAAACACATATACATCCAGTCAGACATTAACATTTCATGAATTATATGACATTGTCAGGAAAAGTAGTTTAGTCATAATTATTCTGTTTAGTTTCATATTGTTTAACAATTTAAACTAAAACCAACAAATGTTCAAGTGAAGGGATTTGGTTTAGGATTACGTAGTTAGTTAGTTATTTAGTTATTGACAATAATTATTACATTTTTCTACAGATGCAAATATACATTTCAATTTTCTATTTCTTAAATAAGGGGTAAAGATCCTAAATGAATTAATGATTGTCCATTATAATCTTTTAACTTTTCATCGGCTCTAATGAAAAATGTAGACCTAACCTAAGTTTAACAAAAATTACATTGCAACATATAGAAAAAAAAATAAAAATATTTACAGTGTTTATACTTATTCAGAGTTATACTCTATTCTAATCTTTCAACTTCGCATGCAGTTATATAAAAGAAACGTCGATATAGTTAGTACAGTATCAAACTTCAATGATTTATAGTATTTTGATAATAAGATCAAACAAAAATTACATTGCAACATATAGAAAAAAAATAAAAATATTTACAGTGTTTATACTTATTCAGAGTTATACTCTATTCTAATCTTTCAACTTCGCATGCAGTTATATAAAAAAACGTCGATATAGTTAGTACAGTATCAAACTTCAATGATTTATAGTATTTTGATAATATTGGTTAACATAGTATGCTGTAACAATGCCCTACGATAAAGGAAACCATCTAGTAAAACTATAAGGAAGATACGGCTTTAAACATTGCAGGACTAAAACTAGTGTAATGTAAAAGACCGATGAATCACTATTGGTTGAAATTGAGTGTATATAATGTAAGGAAATAAGGATTAACTTTTATGAAAGAATGACGAATAATAAGAGAAATAGAAAGAATAACCTAATAAATATTTATTAGAAAACGAGAGGAAATGAGAAAGAGAAATACCAAGAAAGAATGTCGAATAACTAAGAAAAGGTAAATAAGGAGAATGATAAATTTCTGGTATATGACAAAAGGAAATAATTGGAGAGAATAGAGAGAATAACCTAATGAATATATATTAGATAAACAAAGGCGAAATAGAAATAGAAATACCAAGAAAGAATGTCGAATAACTAAGAAAATGTAAATAAGGATAATCTTCAAGAATGATAAATTTCTGGTGAGAATAAGGAAATGCTTCAGTCAACTACGTAAACACGTGTTTGCTTCCGCAAGTGACTCTTAAGACTCACGCTTCTCTCTCTCTCTCTCTCTTTTCAGATCACCAAGATAAGGCAGGGGAAGCCAAGGGATACTACCCCTCTCCCCCTGAGTGGCATTGGCCGCCTTCTTCCCCCCCTTTCCTTATCCCTTCACCTCTTTCTTTTCGTTCTGACCTGCCCCTACCCCTTGGAGCTTCAAAGTCTATAAGGTAAGGTCATGACTGTTTTTATGTAAGGTGTTTTTTTTTTTTTTTTTTTTTTTTTTTTTTTTTTTTTTTTAGAATTTGGTTTTCGTTAGGTGATAGTCAATTGCAGATGTATTTGTATATGTATTCATAATTGGTGAATAGTATTATTAAGTTTGTTTATGCGTTTCGATTATGCTAATTATATATACTGTATATATATATATATATATATATATATATATATATATATATATATATATATATATATATATATATATATATAATAGCCTATACATACAGTATACCTGTATATAATTTGCATAATCAAAACGCATGCATATATATATATATATATATATATATATATATATATATATATAATATATGTATATATATATGTATATATATATATATATATATATACATATATATATACATATATACATATATATATATATATATATATATATATACATATATATATATATATATATATATATATATATATATATATATATATATATATATATATATGCATCAACAACATCAAATGCAGCTGTTTCTAGTCCACTGCAGGACAAAGGCCTCGGACATGTTTCAATACCATGCTGGCAACTGCGGATTCGTGATGTTGGGACCCTTTATCCCCACTCAGAAAGGGATGTATATATTAACTTGTAAATAAAGCAATAACAATATATAAAACAAGATAATGCAGTTCGACATAACGTTGAAAACCAAAATCAATTAGATTATGCATTCATTTTTAGCAGGACAGGTGCGCTTGGAGGAGAGAGAGAGAGAGAGAGAGAGAGAGAGAGAGAGAGAGAGAGAGAGAGATAGAGAGAGAGAGAGAGAGAATGATTGCTTATTATCTGGCATCATAACATCATTGGTCATTGCTGCCGATTAGACTATGCTTAATAAACAATTAATACTCAAAAAAAGGAACAAATAACTTATCAATGATACATTTCAAATTTACTACATAATTTGAAAACGAGTAAGAAGGCCAGTTTCCAATACGAACTTTAAAATGCCGCCACTTGATGAGAGAGAGAGAGAGAGGAGAGAGAGAGAGAGAGAGAGAGAGAGAGAGAGAGAGAGAGAGAGAGGAGAGAGAGAGAGTTGCATTGTTACGTAACACGAGTAATGCATTTGCAGGCCTTTGAATGCTAACACGCCTTTCTTAGCTAAAGCCGTCGACAGTTATAAAAAGTCTTCAAGCACATATAATGGCTGAGATTAAAAAAGCGTGGTCACTAAGAAATCAATACCGGTGTCGTGTCATGTCGTGTGTCGTGTCGTGTCGTGTCGTGTCGTGTGGTCGTTTGTGTGCTTATGCTTCCTCGTGTTTGAATTTGTGTTTGTTTGCATGACTCTAACCCAAGTTAATTCTAATAGCCAGGCCTTCTCCATCACGAGGCTCAATACTACGCAGTACTCTAGAAGTTTTATTCCAGCTGTGACCAAGTTGTGGAATGATCTTCCTAATCGGGTGGTTGAATCAGTAGAACTTCAAAAGTTCAAAGTTGGAGCAAATGCTTTTTTGTTGACCAGGCGGACATAGTCTTTTTATAGTTTATTTATGACATATTTGTTTTTGATGTTGTTGATAGTTTATTATGTGACATGTCTGTTTTGACGTTGTTTCTTATTTTAGAATGATTTATTGTTAATTTGTTCTCCATTTATTTATTTCCTTATTTCCTTTCCTCACTGGGCTATTTTTCCCTGTTGGAGCCCCTGGGCTTATAGCATCTTGCTTTTCCAACTAGGGTTGTAGCTTGGATTGTAATAATAATAATAATAATAATATATAGAAAGAATATGTGACCTCACCTTCAGGTGGAAGCCAGGTACAAATGAAAGGCAGTTTTTATTCATCTTAAACGGTAAATACAGAAGGTCATCACCTTACAAACTGAATTGGTTCCATGAAGAAGCTGTTTGGAAGTTTGAGTCGTTTGTAAGTCGAATTTTGTTCCATTTTGGCATAGGGTAGGCCTAATCTGAATCCCAGGCCTATGATTTCCAGCTACACAAGTCAACAATTAGCCGGGTTTCATATGAAATAGGTATCAGGTTATTATAAATGTCGTTTTGCTTCTGTATTAAACATTTGTGTTTGTCTCTCCGAATGTTTGTAAATCGAATGTTCGTAAGTCGAGGACCATCTGTACGTCATGGGTTGGTTCTGAGGTCTTACGTCAGTTTTCAAGAATGTCCGTTGTACCCACGAGATGATTAGGCATTTGTGATAGATTTTATTATAATTGTAATAGTAATGTCAATTCGTGTTGAATTCAGAAGTTTATCAACAACAAATGCAGCCGCTTCTAGTCCACTGCAGGACAAAGGCCTTAGACATGCCTTCCTCATGTATGGGGTTTTGGTCATTTTCTCCACGCTGGCCAGTTGGGATTGGTGATGGTGGGAGACATTGTTGTGATCGCTCACAGCAAACCAACCTAGTTAGTGTGGCCTTGACTAGTACAGCTTAGCATGTTATATCCATAATGGTTATTACTTTTTCTGTTTTTAACATTTATCAGTATTTCCTCTCGGGACCTGAAGACTGAGAGAGAGAGAGAGAGAGAGAGAGAGAGAGAGAGAGAGAGAGAGAGAGAGAGAGAGAGAGAGAGATAGCGCATTGTACATGTGTTTGCTTACGTCTGCTCGAATAGAATGAGGATCCAGCCATTGTTTGAAATCAAGGGAGCAAACGGTACAACCGTCAGGTGCAAACAGCCTTCGATAATGCACCTGTGTGTGTGCGTGTGTGTGTGTGTGTGCGTGTGCCTTTGATCAGCCAGCCTACTTGCTTTAGTGTGTGCTGTGGCCCGGAATTAATGCTGTTTT
>NC_090750.1:101967035-101971155 GCF_036898095.1 Palaemon carinicauda
AATTGTATGACAAAATATGAAATATAAATAATTTTTCCTTTATATTTTAACAATTCTTTTAGTTTTTGTCTCTGTTGAATTGTATGACAAAATATGAAATATAAATAATTTTTCCTTTATATTTTAACAATTCTTTTAGTTTTTGCCTCTGTTGAATTGTATAACAAAATATGAAATGTAAATGTCTCCTCGTTGAAAATACCCAACAATGTCGTTCAAGAATAACATGACACACTCATAACAAATGAACAAAGTTATTGCTCTGTACCACACAGCATACTGCATTCATGCGTTAGTTTCAAGAGCATATTTCATGCAACATTCCAACTGGTAGGTGCACGTGTCCCTCTGGCTATCTTGCTTTTTATCATTTATTTTTTTTACCACTTCCTCTTTGGAAAGCCCTGTGACCCATTTCACTCTAAACCCCCACCCCCCCCCCGGACCACATTCTCTCCTTTCATCCCTCCCCTGTTAATTCGTGGGACTGAACTCTTGTCAGTCCTTGCACGCTGTGCACTTGATAAGGCGTCAAGACTTGCTAACTCTTTCTCTTCTATTTTCTTGTGGGAAGCATTGTTTTTTTTTTTTTTATTATAGAGGAACGTTATTTCATCCTCTAATGCAACGTTTTGTATTTGTTGAGACGTTGATTTCAGCACAGACTCATGAATGGCTTTCATCAAAATGTTTTATCAAAGCCAACCTTGATAGAAGCAACGTATTGTATATGTTGAAACCTTAATCTTTAGTACAGACTCAAACGTTATTTCATCCTCTAAAGCAACGTTTTGCATTATTAAGACGTTGATTTCATCACAGACTTGAATTGCTTTCATCAAAATGTTTTATCAAAGCCAACCTTGATAGAAGCAACGTTTTGTATATGTCGAAACGCTAATCTTTAGTACAGAATCATAAATGACTTTCACAATCAAGGTTTTTTGAATAGGGATTCATTGGTAATTTTTGAAAATACATGTTCATCTCCATTTGAATTTTTTTTTTTTTTTTTTTTTTTTTTTTTTTTTTTGATAGCAAATGGGTCTTCCTTCACACATTTCACAACTGCATTTTTTTCCTGTCCAAACCCCCCCCCCCCAAACTATACCCATAATTCGCCGAAGTTTTAAACCATTAGGAAGGAAATTTCAAGGTTTTAACTCACGAAAGTTAAGGAATTGTGGGAAAATTTGCTCGGCTTCCTTATGTCATCCATTATGATGGCTTTCTACTGGAACACGAAAGCAATTAAAAAGACTTATCTTGATTTATTCGTTGATCCTCAATTTCTGGATTTTATGAGAATTTTGTCTTTTTCTCTGGTACTGGTGTCTTGAGAGAGAGAGAGAGAGAGAGAGAGAGAGAGAGAGTTTCGTAGGCACTGGTGTGTCTGTTTATATATATTTATGTGTATATATATGTATATATATATGTATATATATATGTATATATATACAGTATATATGTATATATATATATGTATATATACAGTATATATGTATATATATATATGTATATATATATATATATGTATATATATATACGGTATATATATATATATATATAGAGAGAGAGAGAGAGAGAGAGAGAGGATGGATTATTAACATTTTGTTTCTGAACTTCGTCAGTTATAGTACTAAAATTTTCATTTATTTATTTATGTATTTGTTTGTTTGGATGCTAGAAAGTTAGGCTGTAGTTGCTTCTGCTACCAAATAAATGTACTCTTGCTGCTGCTATTACTTTCCATGTAACATCCATGTGGCAATTCACTGTGTGGAGATGCTATATCTTATTCCTTTATTATTATTATTATTACTATCCAAGCTACAACCCTAGTTGGAAAAGCAAGATGCTATAAGCCCAGGGGCTCCAACAGGGAAAAATAGCTCAGTGAGGAAAGGAAATAAGGAAGTAAATAAATGAAGAGAACAAATTAACAATAAATCATTCTAAAATAAGAAACAACGTCAAAACAGACATGTCATATAATAAACTATCAACAACATCAAAAACAAATATGTCATAAATAAACTATAAAAAGACTCATGTCCGCCTGGTCAACAAAAAGCATTTGCTCCAACTTTGAACTTTTGAAGTTCTACTGATTCAACCACCCGATTAGGAAGATCATTCCACAACTTGGTCACAGCTGGAATAAAACTTCTAGAGTACTGCGTAGTATTGAGCCTCGTGATGGAGAAGGCCTGGCTATTAGAATTAACTCCCTGAGTATATTTTCAACTACTACTACTACTACTACTACTACTACTACTACTACTACTACTACTACTCGTTTTCATAAAACAGGTTACTGTAGCACTGAAAAACCCAGAAGTGCTAAGTTTTTTACCTCCTTTTTTCCGTTTCCTTGAGTAAATAATAATATTTTCGCTACTTTATTCACTGTTTCCATTTCCTTAATACAACGACCGGACATTTATTGGTCGTTTAAACCATTACATGGGCAACGCGTTTCCTTCAGTTTCTCTTTTTGTTTGTCCTTTTGTGTTTTATTGTTTGTTGACTGTGGGTGCATTTTGATGTGATGTGTTATATACGTGTATATATATATGTATATATATATTATGTATATTTATGTATATGCATATATATATATATATATATATGTATATATATGTATATTATATATATATATGTATATATATTTATGTATATGCATATATATATGTATATATTATATATATATATATATATATTATATATATATACATACATACATATTTTAATGAAAAATATAATCATAAAACAATAAGAATAATTAAAAAAATGTAAAACTCAGATTGCAGATTATGAAAACCATGTATAAAATGAAGTTTTCTATAAAGAAGACGAATATGGTTGATGATAATTGGTTATCTTATTAAGATGAGTATTATTTATTCAAGAAAGTCCTATTTTTTCTCGTATTATATGGTGTATGTATTCAAGTAGTCTTAAAAACAGGTTTTAAGCATTAATTGAAGTATGTATGTAAGTATGTATGTATGCTTTTATGTATGTTGAGTAAATTCAACAACAACAACAGTCAAGAGATGTCCCAGAATGTTTTTTTTTTTTTCCTTTTTTTTTTTAGTTCAATTTGTGGTAAATTTCAAAGCAATTTTTTTTGTTCGCATTGTCATGAAGAACTAATGGTCCATGAAAGGGAGTTACGCTAAAAACGGTTCTCTGCGAAATTATTTGCACATTTATACCCTTATATTTTCTAATTTTGCTTTGTATTTAATTTCCTCCTCCAACGAATTGGAAAGGGTGTTATTTTTTCGCCCCTGTTTGTGTGTGTTTGTTTGTTTGTGTGTGTAATTATATTTATATATATATATATATATATACATATATATAGACATATATATATATATATACATATATATATATATATATATATATAATGTTGTTCTTAGTGTATTTACTCGTACGATCATGTTTTGTAATTTGCATTGAATCATTGTTCATTTATAGCCAATTCAATGAAATAACTAATTCTTGGACATCAAAATGTGTTAATATATATCCCTTCCATATGAAATCTATTTGTTCGGTCGAATGAACGTTCCGCCAAGGGTGCATTTTGATGACGCTGGCAAGCATGAAAACGTTAGGTCGTGTGCGTTCATTTTGTTATAAAGGGGGAATTGCGAATAATCAAATTCAGATATTGTATATGAAACTGGGGTGTTATATTTAAAAAAGTGTAGTAGTTTATTGTATTGAGATTTTCGGGGTAAATATGAATTACAGTTTGTACTTTAGGGTCTTTTAAACATGTTTAGTTGTAATGATTAATCATATTTGATATTTAATATTAGCATTACAAACAATCTTTGTAGGTAATTCGAAAGGGTGACAAGATTATTTTACTAAAGTTATACGGAATGTACTAATTAAATTAATTGTATGAAAATTAGTTTCACCCCGGTTATGAAATAGGCGATTAAGCACCATTGAAGAGGATTTTCTTATCAAAAATTTAATACTTTATTCTCACACCTTAGGGAGAAAGTGGAAGAAATCCTTGTTTAAAGGTAATTCTGATTCGTGTAATCTTGAAAGAGGAAAAGCCTTTGAAATTCATATGCTCAATAATGTTTTGGTA
>NC_090750.1:101971655-101990031 GCF_036898095.1 Palaemon carinicauda
AAGGAGGAAAGAAGGGAAACACTAAAATCCAGTCTAATATCTCCACCACTGACTATAGTCAATGTTAAAAATCGTTTGACTGATCTCATAGACGAAATATTTTTTGACTTCTCTCAGATGATTTTTTTTTTACAGATCTCAAAGACGAAATACTTTTTTGACATCTCACAGATGATTTTTTTTTACAGATCTCAAAGACGAAATATTTTTTTGACATCTCACAGATGATTTTTTTTTTACCGATCTCAAAGACGAAATATTTTTTTGACATCTCACAGATGATTAATTTTTACCGATCTCAAAGACGAAATATTTCTTTGACATCTCACAGATGATTTTTTCTTTTACCGATCTCAAAGACGAAATATTTTTTGACCGATCTCAAAGACGAAATATTCTTCGATTGATCTCTATGAAATATTTTTTGATTGATCTCAATTATAAAAAATTTTTCGACTGATCTCAGACAAAATATTTTTTTTTAAACTGGTCTCACAAACGAGATCAGAGTGGAAGATCAAAGACCTTTCTAACAAGTCAACAATTCGACGACCCCACAAACTCTTTCTCCAACGAACCCACTTTAGATGTCATAGGAGGCCTTTGATCGCATCTCACAAGTCACAAAGGTTAATGGCGTTTCTTCTCAAATCACCAACAATACATCCAGCGATTCTCATCAACCTGTGGACAAGTGATCCTTTCACTATCAGGAGAATCACTTGACAAAATGATAAGAATTACGAGATTTAATCACTGGAATAACAAAAATAAAAAAGTAAAAAAATATAAATTCGGCAAATGGTATAAAAATAGAAACAAACCCAATTTGAGTGGCACTCGGTAGAGAGCATGCCTTCGCCACGTCAAGCAGTCTTATTTTGCTGTTAACACCACTGTGTACTTAGATGTACTTTCTTCAAAATTTAAATGGATTTGTTCTTGGTTCATACCCCACATGTTTCGTTGAAATTCCTTCAATAGTTTTTGCGTAATGTTATTCACAAACAAATATTAAAAAAAAAAAAATATTTGCCATTTATTTACCCTTGCGATTACGTTCAAAGTACTGCTGCGCACTTGTACTTTAACGTAAATAACACAAAATGTTACAATTTTATCCACCTGTCATACCAAACATGACTACCAAGTTGATCAACATCGGCACAGTAGTTTTTAAGTAAAGTCGCACACCCAAACAAATAAATAAATAAAACTAACAAACAGACAAGAATGAATACACATACCTCGAAAAATCTTCGATTCTCAAGATAGGAATCAGGTTTGGTTAAGAAAGTTGTAAGGACATTTCTATAATCACAGAAACAACAGTGAACATTCATTGGATCCTTGAAAGACTCTGACCCTTATTGAAAATTACGTTCAGAGAGAGAGAGAGAGAGAGAGAGAGAGAGAGAGAGAGAGAGAGAGATGCCTAACAAGAAAGTACTCTTAAAGCCCTTACTAGCAAGAACAACAAGAAATGTCTCAACACCAGACCAAAAATAACTGGCCTTAAGTGTTACAAAAAGAAGGAAGGGGAGAAAGTTTGGGAGAAAAGGAGGGATTATAGAGAGGGAGGGAAAGATTAAGGAGCTTAAAATGGGATAACGAAAAGAAAAACACAGAGAATAGACGACTACAAAATATATAATTCCAAACACGTAAGATACGAAGTCTTTGCAAGAAATAATTGTGTCCAGTTTTCAGAGCTGTCCCTCTATACAATAAAGAGCAAGTATCTGGCTGTGTATATATATATATATATATATATATATATAATATATAACTTCTCTCCGGTTACGCTCAGCGGCATTGGCAGACTTACAACTACTCGGTCTCTCTACGGCCTAGGATAGGGGGAGAGGGAGTAGTCATACCTTGGTGAGAGGGTTCTTTAGTTATGAATGGGGGAAAGGGTTGGAAGGGCTGTGTGTGTGTCTAAATATTGAGCAGTCATTTATTGACGGGGTGCGTACACTAGTATAATATACGCAAATAAACATCGTCTAAAACACAGGGCTCAAATGAAATGAAGTTAAGATAGCATGACATAAAACAAATGATTACACTAGCAAAAATAACTAAATTAGACTACATAAAAAAAGTTTAGAAATGAAAAAAAAAAAACTAATTACAATGAAAAGCTTAATCTTAAATACATCTCACGCAAAACATAAAAAACAATAAACTTAATCTCGAATAAATCTCACTCAAAACATATAAAAACAAACTATTTACAATGAAAAATTTAATCCTAAAAACATTATAAACGGAAGTGGACCTATAGTAAAAAGGGTTTCCTCGAGACGCCCTTCAAGACGTCCAATCTAATACCTGGAAGGATATAGTCCAGCAGCCAAAACAAAAGCGCCTTTGTCCTTCCTTCTTTCCTACGAATTCCTCTCTTTGACTTCGGCTTCAGAGGAACTCCAACTATGCAAGATTTCCTTCTCTTTTATTGTCAAAGATAAGAAGAACCCTGAGATGCGAAAAAAAATCGAAAGGCTTCTGGAAGCTTCTAAAAAAATTCGTTTTCGGTAATATAAATTATATATATATATATATATATATGTGTGTGTGTGTGTGTGTGTATGTAAAAGCTGTACGAAAACTAACCCTGTAATTTAATTAACAAGCAAGGTACCCCTGATAAAGAGAGAGAGAGAGAGAGAGAGAGAGAGAGAGAGAGAGAGAGATTAACCATAAATCCCATTCTTTGGCTTCATCCTAAAATGACTAGATAAATGTCATTTTACCATTTCTAAACATCTTCATTTCCCTCCATAAGAAGATTACCATAATTGTAACCATTAAATAAACTTGCATTTACGAAACTCTAATTGAATCAAATGAATTAAAAAATAAAATCTTTCTAATAGGAGGCAGTGCAGCAAACAAAATTTCAATGAGGTTCTGCTCTAAAAATAACATTAAAAACTTACGTAACATATCTTTATTTTCATCATTTACAAAATCCTTTCAGGGCACACATTCAACGCATTGAAAATGCGTATATAAATCTTCAGCATCCAACATCATCAAAGCAAGATTGAAAAATGATAAACTTCAATTCAAGGATTTTTTGGGGGAAATTATAGGTTAGAGAGAGAGAGAGAGAGAGAGAGAGAGAGAGAGAGAACCATCGATTTTTTCTCTAAATTCCTTTCAATCTTCAGAGAGAGAGAGAGAGAGAGAGAGAGAGGAGACTAACAGCCGATCTTTTTCTCTAAATACCTTTCAATCTTACCATACCTATCCCCTTTTTTCCCCGACAAACTCCCTTAAAGTTTTCCTCTTCTTTGTCTTTCCACTTATTACTTTCTCCATTCTGTGGATAGCATCGATAGAGTGACGTCATCACCACAGTCCAGACGTCTACCAGCGGCCGCCAGTTTCCAAGAACTTCAGACCACCTTCTCCCCCGCCCCCTCCCCTCCTACCACAACCCCTAACTCTGACTAAGAAAAGAGTAAAACACGTTTTCTATTTTCCTTTTAACTCGTCTTTCCTTTCATTACTTTCTCGAGAACCATTGATAACCATTTCCCTTTTCTTTTCATATTTCCTTCCACTTCCTTGCCTTCTTTATCACTAACTTCATTTGAACTCTCCTTTCCTTACTTTTTCGACAACTATTTCCCTTTTCTTATTCATAATTTCTTCCACTTTCTTGTATTCTCTATCCTTATATTTCCCAGTTATTATTCATATTTTCTTCCACTTCCTTGGCTTCTTTATCCCTAACTTCATTTTAACTCGCCTTTCCTTTCCTTACTTTTTCGACTATTTCCTTTTCTTATTCATATTTTCTTCCACTTTCTTGCATTCCCTATCCTTATATTTCCCAGTTCTTATTCATATTTCATTCTACTTCCTTGCATTCACTATCCCTAACGTCCTTTTAACTCACCTCTCCTTTCTTTAACCATTGACAATCATTTCCCTCTTCTTATTCATATTTGCTTCCACTTCCTTGCATTCTCTAGCCTTAACGTCATTAACCTCGCCTTTCCGTTCCCAACTTTTTCGACATTCGTCTTCTCTATCCTTATCGTCATTTTACCCTGTCTTTCCTTCCCTTACTTTTCCGACATGTCTTCTCTATCCTTGTCGTCATTTTACCCTGTCTTTCCTTCCCTTACTTTTTTTACATGTCTTCTCTATCCTTATCGTCATTTTACCCTGTCTTTCCTTCCCTTACTTTTTTGACATGTCTTCTCTATCCTTATCGCCATTTTACCCTGTCTTTCCTTCCCTTACTTTTCCGACATGTCTTCTCTATCCTTGTCGTCATTTTACCCTGTCTTTCCTTCCCTTACTTTTTTTACATGTCTTCTCTATCCTTATCGTCATTTTACCCTGTCTTTCCTTCCCTTACTTTTTTGACATGTCTTCTCTATCCTTATCGCCATTTTACCCTGTCTTTCCTTCCCTTACTTTTTCGACATGTCTTCTCTATCCTTATCGTCATTTTACCCTGTCTTTCCTTCCCTTACTTTTTCGACATGTCTTCTCTATCCTTATCGTCATTTTACCCTGTCTTTCCTTCCCTTACTTTTTCGACATGTCTTCTCTATCCTTATCGTCATTTTACCCTGTCTTTCCTTCCCTTACTTTTTTGACATGTCTTCTCTATCCTTATCGTCATTTTACCCTGTCTTTCCTTCCCTTACTTTTTCGACATGTCTTCTCTATCCTTATCGCCATTTTACCCTGTCTTTCCTTCCCTTACTTTTTCGACATGTCTTCTCTATCCTTATCGTCATTTTACCCTGTCTTTCCTTCCCTTACTTTTCGACATGTCTTCTCTATCCTTATCGTCATTTTACCCTGTCTTTCCTTCCCTTACTTTTTCAACATGTCTTCTCTATCCTTATCGTCATTTTACCCTGTCTTTCCTTCCCTTACTTTTTTGACATGTCTTCTCTATCCTTATCGTCATTTTACCCTGTCTTTCCTTCCCTTACTTTTTCAACATGTCTTCTCTATCCTTATCGTCATTTTACCCTGTCTTTCCTTCCCTTACTTTTTTGACATGTCTTCTCTATCCTTATCGTCATTTTACCCTGTCTTTCCTTCCCTTACTTTTTTTACATGTCTTCTCTATCCTTATCGTCATTTTACCCTGTC
Source organism: Palaemon carinicauda (assembly GCF_036898095.1). Taxonomy (NCBI): domain Eukaryota; kingdom Metazoa; phylum Arthropoda; class Malacostraca; order Decapoda; family Palaemonidae; genus Palaemon; species Palaemon carinicauda. Next base: position 101,976,789 of record NC_090750.1, read on the forward strand.
TTTCCTTCCCTTACTTTTTTGACATGTCTTCTCTATCCTTATCGTCATTTTACCCTGTCTTTCCTTCCCTTACTTTTTTGACATGTCTTCTCTATCCTTATCGTCATTTTACCCTGTCTTTCCTTCCCTTACTTTTCCGACATGTCTTCTCTATCCTTGTCGTCATTTTACCCTGTCTTTCCTTCCCTTACTTTTTTTACATGTCTTCTCTATCCTTATCGTCATTTTACCCTGTCTTTCCTTCCCTTACTTTTTCGACATGTCTTCTCTATCCTTATCGTCATTTTACCCTGTCTTTCCTTCCCTTACTTTTTCGACATGTCTTCTCTATCCTTATCGTCATTTTACCCTGTCTTTCCTTCCCTTACTTTTTCAACATGTCTTCTCTATCCTTATCGTCATTTTACCCTGTCTTTCCTTCCCTTACTTTTTTGACATGTCTTCTCTATCCTTATCGCCATTTTACCCTGTCTTTCCTTCCCTTACTTTTTCGACATGTCTTCTCTATCCTTATCGTCATTTTACCCTGTCTTTCCTTCCCTTACTTTTTCGACATGTCTTCTCTATCCTTATCGTCATTTTACCCTGTCTTTCCTTCCCTTACTTTTTCGACATGTCTTCTCTATCCTTATCGTCATTTTACCCTGTCTTTCCTTCCCTTACTTTTCGACATGTCTTCTCTATCCTTATCGTCATTTTACCCTGTCTTTCCTTCCCTTACTTTTTCAACATGTCTTCTCTATCCTTATCGTCATTTTACCCTGTCTTTCCTTCCCTTACTTTTTTGACATGTCTTCTCTATCCTTATCGCCATTTTACCCTGTCTTTCCTTCCCTTACTTTTCCGACATGTCTTCTCTATCCTTGTCGTCATTTTACCCTGTCTTTCCTTCCCTTACTTTTTTTACATGTCTTCTCTATCCTTATCGTCATTTTACCCTGTCTTTCCTTCCCTTACTTTTCGACATGTCTTCTCTATCCTTATCGTCATTTTACCCTGTCTTTCCTTCCCTTACTTTTTTGACATGTCTTCTCTATCCTTATCGCCATTTTACCCTGTCTTTCCTTCCCTTACTTTTTCGACATGTCTTCTCTATCCTTATCGTCATTTTACCCTGTCTTTCCTTCCCTTACTTTTTTGACATGTCTTCTCTATCCTTATCGCCATTTTACCCTGTCTTTCCTTCCCTTACTTTTTCGACATGTCTTCTCTATCCTTATCGTCATTTTACCCTGTCTTTCCTTCCCTTACTTTTTCGACATGTCTTCTCTATCCTTATCGTCATTTTACCCTGTCTTTCCTTCCCTTACTTTTCGACATGTCTTCTCTATCCTTATCGTCATTTTACCCTGTCTTTCCTTCCCTTACTTTTTCAACATGTCTTCTCTATCCTTATCGTCATTTTACCCTGTCTTTCCTTCCCTTACTTTTTTGACATGTCTTCTCTATCCTTATCGCCATTTTACCCTGTCTTTCCTTCCCTTACTTTTTCGACATGTCTTCTCTATCCTTATCGTCATTTTACCCTGTCTTTCCTTCCCTTACTTTTTTGACATGTCTTCTCTATCCTTATCGCCATTTTACCCTGTCTTTCCTTCCCTTACTTTTTCGACATGTCTTCTCTATCCTTATCGTCATTTTACCCTGTCTTTCCTTCCCTTACTTTTTTTACATGTCTTCTCTATCCTTATCGTCATTTTACCCTGTCTTTCCTTCCCTTACTTTTTCGACATGTCTTCTCTATCCTTATCGTCATTTTACCCTGTCTTTCCTTCCCTTACTTTTCGACATGTCTTCTCTATCCTTATCGTCATTTTACCCTGTCTTTCCTTCCCTTACTTTTCGACATGTCTTCTCTATCCTTATCGTCATTTTACCCTGTCTTTCCTTCCCTTACTTTTTCGACATGTCTTCTCTATCCTTATCGTCATTTTACCCTGTCTTTCCTTCCCTTACTTTTCGACATGTCTTCTCTATCCTTATCGTCATTTTACCCTGTCTTTCCTTCCCTTACTTTTTCGACATGTCTTCTCTATCCTTATCGTCATTTTACCCTGTCTTTCCTTCCCTTACTTTTCGACATGTCTTCTCTATCCTTATCGTCATTTTACCCTGTCTTTCCTTCCCTTACTTTTTCAACATGTCTTCTCTATCCTTATCGTCATTTTACCCTGTCTTTCCTTCCCTTACTTTTTTGACATGTCTTCTCTATCCTTATCGTCATTTTACCCTGTCTTTCCTTCCCTTACTTTTTCGACATGTCTTCTCTATCCTTATCGTCATTTTACCCTGTCTTTCCTTCCCTTACTTTTTCAACATGTCTTCTCTATCCTTATCGTCATTTTACCCTGTCTTTCCTTCCCTTACTTTTTTTACATGTCTTCTCTATCCTTATCGTCATTTTACCCTGTCTTTCCTTCCCTTACTTTTTCGACATGTCTTCTCTATCCTTATCGTCATTTTACCCTGTCTTTCCTTCCCTTACTTTTCGACATGTCTTCTCTATCCTTATCGTCATTTTACCCTGTCTTTCCTTCCCTTACTTTTTCAACATGTCTTCTCTATCCTTATCGTCATTTTACCCTGTCTTTCCTTCCCTTACTTTTTTGACATGTCTTCTCTATCCTTATCGTCATTTTACCCTGTCTTTCCTTCCCTTACTTTTTCGACATGTCTTCTCTATCCTTATCGTCATTTTACCCTGTCTTTCCTTCCCTTACTTTTTCAACATGTCTTCTCTATCCTTATCGTCATTTTACCCTGTCTTTCCTTCCCTTACTTTTTTTACATGTCTTCTCTATCCTTATCGTCATTTTACCCTGTCTTTCCTTCCCTTACTTTTCGACATGTCTTCTCTATCCTTATCGTCATTTTACCCTGTCTTTCCTTCCCTTACTTTTTCGACATGTCTTCTCTATCCTTATCGTCATTTTACCCTGTCTTTCCTTCCCTTACTTTTTCGACATGTCTTCTCTATCCTTATCGTCATTTTACCCTGTCTTTCCTTCCCTTACTTTTCGACATGTCTTCTCTATCCTTATCGTCATTTTACCCTGTCTTTCCTTCCCTTACTTTTTCAACATGTCTTCTCTATCCTTATCGTCATTTTACCCTGTCTTTCCTTCCCTTACTTTTTTTACATGTCTTCTCTATCCTTATCGTCATTTTACCCTGTCTTTCCTTCCCTTACTTTTTCGACATGTCTTCTCTATCCTTATCGTCATTTTAACTCGCCGTTCCTTTCTTTAACCACTGACAATCATTTCCCTCTTCTTATTCACATTTCCTTCCACTTCCTTGCCTTCTCTACTCTTAACGTGGTCCTTCCATATACCAAAACGCCCCCCTTTTCTTATGCCCTCTCATCTTCTTTCTCCCACTTCTCTTCCCTTTTCTTTTGGTCAATCCCGCATGCACGGACACTCGTAACCCCGACAATTAAACGGGGACCTGATCCGATCCACTCGAGCTGGCATCCAAGTAAAAGGAGGATCATTAACGGATCACCTGACGAAACGCCATTGGGAAGAAGAGGAAGAAGAGGAGGACGAAGAGGAAGAAGGGGCGTGAGAACTCAAAAGCCAAAGGAATGAAGACATGGGAGGGGGGGGGAATAATCAGGGTGGGAAAAAGATGATACGAATAAGAGGATGATATGGATGGGAACAAGATGGGAAGAAGGCAGTGAGCATAGACGAGGAGAGGGGAAGAGGAGGATAATGATTAAAAGTCGAAGATAAGAAGAAAAACTTGAAGAGGGACTGGAAAGGAAGAGGAAGGAAGAAAGTGAAGGACTAAAGAATAAGGCAGACAGAAAATGTGGGTCTGGGAAGAAGGCAGGGGACATAGAAGAGGAGAGGGAAGAGAAGGATAATAATTAGAAGTCGAAGATAAGAAAAGCTTGAAGAGGGAGGGACTGGAAGAGGGAGGGAGGGACTGGAAGAGGAAGAATGAAGTATATGAAGGAGCAATGAATAAGGAAGATAGAGAAAATGTGGGTCTGGGAAGAAGGTAAGGGCATAGATGAGGAGAGGGAAGAGGATAATGATTAGAAGACGAAGATAGGAAGAAAACATGAAAAAGGAAGAAGGAAGAAAATGAAGAACCAAAGAATAAGGAAGATTGAGAAAAGGCGGTCAGGGAAGAAGGTAGGGGCATAGAAGAGGAGGATAATGAATAGAAGTAAATAAGATAAGAAAAATGTGAAAAGGGAAGGAGACTTAAAGGAACAGGAAGAAAATGAAGGACCAAACAATAAGGAAGACAAAGAAAATGCGGTCTAGAGAGAAGGTAGGGGTCATAGAACAGAATGATAATGATTAGAAATCAAAGATAAGAAGAAAAACTTGAAGAGGGAATGAGGGACTGGAAAAGGAAGAGGGAGGAAGAAAATGAAGGACTAAAGAATAAGGCAGACAGAAAATATGGGTCTGGGAAGAAGATAGGGGACATAGAAGAGGAGAGGGAAGAGGAGGATAATGATTAGAAGTCGAAGATAAGAAAAACTTGAAGCGGGAAGGAGGAATTGGAAAAGGAAGGAAGAAAATAAAGGACCATAGAATAAGGAAGAAAGAGAAAATGTGGGTCTGGGAAGAAGGTAAGGGCATAGATGAGGAGAGGGAAGAGGATAATGATTAGAAGACGAAGATAGGAAGAAAACATGAAAAAGGAAGAAGGAAGAAAATGAAGAACCAAAGAATAAGGAAGATTGAGAAAAGGCGGTCAGGGAAGAAGGTAGGGGCATAGAAGAGGAGGATAATGAATAGAAGTAAATAAGATAAGAAAAATGTGAAAAGGGAAGGAGACTTAAAGGAACAGGAAGAAAATGAAGGACCAAACAATAAGGAAGACAAAGAAAATGCGGTCTAGAAAGAAGGTAGGGGTCATAGAACAGAATGATAATGATTAGAAATCAAAGATAAGAAGAAAAACTTGAAGAGGGAATGAGGGACTGGAAAAGGAAGAGGGAGGAAGAAAATGAAGGACTAAAGAATAAGGCAGACAGAAAATATGGGTCTGGGAAGAAGATAGGGGACATAGAAGAGGAGAGGGAAGAGGAGGATAATGATTAGAAGTCGAAGATAAGAAAAACTTGAAGCGGGAAGGAGGAATTGGAAAAGGAAGGAAGAAAATAAAGGACCATAGAATAAGGAAGAAAGAGAAAATGTGGGTCTGGGAAGAAGGTAAGGGCATAGATGAGGAGAGGGAAGAGGATAATGATTAGAAGACGAAGATAGGAAGAAAACATGAAAAAGGAAGAAGGAAGAAAATGAAGAACCAAAGAATAAGGAAGATTGAGAAAAGGCGGTCAGGGAAGAAGGTAGGGGCATAGAAGAGGAGGATAATGAATAGAAGTAAATAAGATAAGAAAAATGTGAAAAGGGAAGGAGACTTAAAGGAACAGGAAGAAAATGAAGGACCAAACAATAAGGAAGACAAAGAAAATGCGGTCTAGAAAGAAGGTAGGGGTCATAGAACAGAATGATAATGATTAGAAATCAAAGATAAGAAGAAAAACTTGAAGAGGGAATGAGGGACTGGAAAAGGAAGAGGGAGGAAGAAAATGAAGGACTAAAGAATAAGGCAGACAGAAAATATGGGTCTGGGAAGAAGATAGGGGACATAGAAGAGGAGAGGGAAGAGGAGGATAATGATTAGAAGTCGAAGATAAGAAAAACTTGAAGCGGGAAGGAGGAATTGGAAAAGGAAGGAAGAAAATAAAGGACCATAGAATAAGGAAGAAAGAGAAAATGTGGGTCTGGGAAGAAGGTAAGGGCATAGATGAGGAGAGGGAAGAGGATAATGATTAGAAGACGAAGATAGGAAGAAAACATGAAAAAGGAAGAAGGAAGAAAATGAAGAACCAAAGAATAAGGAAGATTGAGAAAAGGCGGTCAGGGAAGAAGGTAGGGGCATAGAAGAGGAGGATAATGAATAGAAGTAAATAAGATAAGAAAAATGTGAAAAGGGAAGGAGACTTAAAGGAACAGGAAGAAAATGAAGGACCAAACAATAAGGAAGACAAAGAAAATGCGGTCTAGAAAGAAGGTAGGGGTCATAGAACAGAATGATAATGATTAGAAATCAAAGATAAGAAGAAAAACTTGAAGAGGGAATGAGGGACTGGAAAAGGAAGAGGGAGGAAGAAAATGAAGGACTAAAGAATAAGGCAGACAGAAAATATGGGTCTGGGAAGAAGATAGGGGACATAGAAGAGGAGAGGGAAGAGGAGGATAATGATTAGAAGTCGAAGATAAGAAAAACTTGAAGCGGGAAGGAGGAATTGGAAAAGGAAGGAAGAAAATAAAGGACCATAGAATAAGGAAGAAAGAGAAAATGTGGGTCTGGGAAGAAGGTAAGGGCATAGATGAGGAGAGGGAAGAGGATAATGATTAGAAGACGAAGATAGGAAGAAAACATGAAAAAGGAAGAAGGAAGAAAATGAAGAACCAAAGAATAAGGAAGATTGAGAAAAGGCGGTCAGGGAAGAAGGTAGGGGCATAGAAGAGGAGGATAATGAATAGAAGTAAATAAGATAAGAAAAATGTGAAAAGGGAAGGAGACTTAAAGGAACAGGAAGAAAATGAAGGACCAAACAATAAGGAAGACAAAGAAAATGCGGTCTAGAAAGAAGGTAGGGGTCATAGAACAGAATGATAATGATTAGAAATCAAAGATAAGAAGAAAAACTTGAAGAGGGAATGAGGGACTGGAAAAGGAAGAGGGAGGAAGAAAATGAAGGACTAAAGAATAAGGCAGACAGAAAATATGGGTCTGGGAAGAAGATAGGGGACATAGAAGAGGAGAGGGAAGAGGAGGATAATGATTAGAAGTCGAAGATAAGAAAAACTTGAAGCGGGAAGGAGGAATTGGAAAAGGAAGGAAGAAAATAAAGGACCATAGAATAAGGAAGAAAGAGAAAATGTGGGTCTGGGAAGAAGGTAGGGGCATAAAAGAGGAGAGGGAAGAGATGATGATGTTGAAAATTTGAAGATAGGAAGAAAAACTTGAAGAGAGAAGGAGGGACTGTTTAAGGAAAAGGAATGAAGAAAATTAACGAGCAAAGAATAAAGAAGACAGAAATGTGAGTCTTTACGCGAAAGAGGGTACTAGAGGAAGCCTCATTTGCATCTATTTACGCCATTATGAATATTCCAAAGAGGGCAAATGGAGAAAACTGAAGAGTAGAAAAGTAAAAAAAGAAGAAATGGAGACGGCGGAAGAGTACCTCGTTGAGACTCCACTCGAGGATGGCTTGAAGGGCTCACAAGGAGGAGAACTATCTTAAAAGCGACGAAAGGAACCATTATAGTAAACATGACCTCTGGACTTCAAAGTTTATGCGAATACAAATGTATTCCTTTATCTTTAAATGCATTTATTTATATACAATTACGAGCGAAGTGAAGTATGAGCGTGTTAGTTTTTGTTTGTAAATCATTACCTGCGCTCTAACATAAAATAACAACAATGATATTGTATCAAACCTAATATGTTCATTGCATGGGCATACAACAACAATAATAATAATGCACAGCCAAACAACAATAATATTTTGAATAAAACACCATGCCGTGTCTAAAAATCTTTGGTATTACAAACCCGGTTATATACGTTGTATATTGTAAAAAGTGCGAAAGCTTCTGCATTTAAAAAAAAATATACAACATATTTAACTGTGGATCTTTAATACCAATAATAATAACAACAACAACAGTAATAATAATAATAATAATAATAATAATAATAATAATATTCTATCCAACACTACAATATTTTCCTTGTACGGCCACGCCAACCACCGACTAAACACACCCGTATACCAATGCCCTATACGTACTCACCTATACTGAGGTACAGTAGGTCCTACCAATGTTCTACCCTACCCTCACTGCAGTCCCACCACAGTTAGGGCCACTCCTCAGACGGCATCCTTCCCCTAGGTCCTTCCCTTATCCCCAACACTCGCCTACCCCTGCGTGTTTCTTCAATCTTGTAACACGTTATGTAACCTTCCTGAAACGGGTAGCTTGTACCAGGAAAAACGAACGGCCACCGTCATTTCCCATTACTAACGCTCGATTTCAAGACACGTTTCATTTGTCATGTCCGAATTCCTTTGGAGAGAGAGAGAGAGAGAGAGAGAGAGAGAGAGAGAGAGAGAAAGAGAGAGAGAGAGAGAGATTATTTCTTCAAGTCACATTAGAGATAAGTTTCATTTGTCAAGTCCGAATTCCTTTGCTGACAGAGAGAGAGAGAGAGAGAGAGAGAGAGAGACTAGAGTATTTCTTCAAGTCACATTAGATACGTTTTACCTGTGATGTCCGAATCCCTTTGCCGACTCTGGAGAGAGAGAGAGAGAGAGAGAGAGAGAGAGAGAGAGAGAACCAATCACTTCCTAGAGTATTTCATCAAGTCGCAACAGTGACACGTTTCATTTGTAATGTCCGAATTACTTTGCTGTCGAGAGAGAGAGAGAGAGAGAGAGAGAGAGAGAGAGAGAGAGACTTTCTATGGGATGTCTTCAAGTCACATTAGTGACAAGTTTAATTTGTAATGCCCCAATTCCTTTAGTGACTGGAGAGAGAGAGAGAATTTTTCAAGTCACATTATTAACAAGTTTCATTTGCAATGTAAAAAAATTCTTTTGGAGAGAGAGAGAGAGAGAGAGAGAGAGAGAGAGAGAGAGAGAGGATCAATCACTTCCTAGAGTATTTCTTCGAAACATTAGTCATTTCCTACTTTCCAATGATAAAATGTTTATTTCTTAAATATTTCCTGTAAATAAATGCAATCAGAAATAAGAAATCCAATTCCTATCTACTACAAAAGGTATCATAATTTTGAAACGCATATAAAAAAAAAACTAAAAACTTCGGATATTTCATCTTCTAATTATAAGAAAAGCATGATTCACGAGATGAGTCTTATCACTGACTCATACACATGAACAAAAGGAATATCATTAACGACCTAAAGTAAAAAACTAATCCATTCAATATTCATCATCATCATCATCATCATCTCCTCCCACGCCTATTGACAGAAAAAGGCTTTGGTTATCATTTTCCCATCGTCCAAAACCCTAGACACTAACATCCTACATCCTTCATTAGGGTTGTAAAGCAGAAGGTCATAATTAGATTAAACTGAAACCTAATAGGATTTTGGCCTGGCATAATCGGGCTTAAGGAGGGAATATAAAGAATCCTGGAGGATATTCCCAAACGGCCTTTTAAGCGATATTATCACTAGAGAGAGAGAGAGAGAGAGAGAGAGAGAGAGAGAGAGAGAGTAATGTATGACATGATCTCGACCTCATGCTCGTCAATGACACGCCCCCTTCTCTTGACCTCTGTGACCCGTAACCCTTTCCATGACCAGAACCATTCTGTCTTCAGAGAGAGAGAGAGAGAGAGAGAGAGAGAGAGAGAGACGGTATATGTATGACATGATCTCGAACTTATGATCTTCTGACCTCTGTTTTGACTCCTAATAACCCTTTCCAGGATCAGATCCGTTCCGTCGTCAGAGAGAGAGAGAGAGAGAGAGAGAGAGAGAGAGAGAGAGAGAGACGGTATACGTATGACACGATCTCGAACATATGTTCAGGGACCCCTAATAACTCTTTCCAGGATCAGAAACGAGAGAGAGAGAGAGAGAGAGAGAGAGAGAGAGAGAGAGAATTGGAATGTCTATTCAAGGCCCCGATTGTCAGCTCCCGCAGAAGCTGTATTTTGGTTCCAATGAATGGTACCGAAATTTGTGCAGCCACGAATTACGACGAGGCAATTTAAAGATCCACAGGTCTTGGTCGTGGCATGCGGTTATGCCTCTAAAATTAAGTTCGTCTTTTGCGGGTGTAAGGATTATCGGTTTACGAAATAACCCCATGCACATATACATATACACACGCTTATACATACATACATACATACATACATATATATATATATATATATATATATTACTATATATATATGTATATATATATGTATATATATACTATATATATATATATATATATAAATATATATATATATATATGTATATATATATACACACAAATAAACATACATACTGTATATGCATAAATATGTAGTTATACACACGCATACACACACACACACATATATATATATATGTATATATATATATATATATATATACCAACAAATGCAGCAATTTCTAGTCCACTGCAGGACAAAAGCCCAAGGGTTGTGGTGGCCGATGTAGTAACGTCCCTGACTGGCGAACGTCAGACGGGTTCGAGACTCGCTCAGACTCGTTAGTTTCTTTGGTCGCTACAATCTCACCATCCTTGTGAGCTAAGGATGGGGGGCTTGGAGGAGCCTATATGTCTATCTGCTGACTCATCAGCAGCCATTGCCTGGCCCTCCTTAGTCCTAGCTTGGGCGCTGATCATGAGTATACATGGTCAGTCTCTAAGGCATTGTCCAGGAAGCTGTTCACAAACAAACAAACTCACAAATAGGAGGTAAAACATATCCTCCTCCCATCTTAAATTAGAAAAACCCTATTAATGGTACAAATGAATCAATAACTGAACTTCCTCAAAGAGCCAAAGGGAAAAAAACTTTCCAAAGCAGAAACCTTCACCCATGACTCATCTCCCATATCCTTGTCGGAACAGGAAACAAACTCATCAAAGAGAAGTTCGACTTGAACCTTAACCTGCTTCAACAGTAATCGACGATATCAGGAGGGAAAGATAGGAGAGTAAAATATCCCAATATCTCAATGTGAAATATATATATTTCAAGTTTATTCTTTGGAAGAATTCAAAGTTATATCAATGGGAAATTCTCCATGAAATTTCAATATTCTAGAAATGTCGAGAAATTATATTAATAATAAAAAAAATGGACATGAAACAAGGATTGCTTATATTCTTAATAGTATAAATAAAGGAATATTTCAAAAGATTTTTCTTATAACTAATATACTACACTAATATTTCAGTGAGTAATTATAAATAGAAATTAATATTTTCAAGATATAAAAAAATACTGTAGAGTTTATAGAAAAGACAAATGTAGTATTAAAAAATGAACGCCGAACACGTCATAACATAAAAATGTAGTAGGCATATTCCTAAGGTATTCCACAGTTAAGTACAAGAGTAAGCCTATACTACGAAGGTTATCGATTAAAAAATAGAATAGAGAGTACTCCAAAAGTAATCTATTATGTAGAGTATTCAATACGTAATAAATTACAACTAAAATATTAAAAAAATAACTTATAATAAAAACAGTATTCTCAAATATATTTCATAAAATGTATCTAACGGGAATGACTGGCTTCGCCATGACTCCAGCTAAGGTTGAAAGATGTGAAAGTCGAGTTACGACAGTCTGCGGCTAAATCCTTCAAGAAATGGATAAGTGTTACCACCCTAGAGATTATTCATTGATAAGAAAACACTCTGGTTTCAGAAGGAAATAAAGAAGAGATGTAAAACATCATTAGGATTTAGGCTAATCCGATAAATCAGTAATCCATTGTTAATTTAATTAATCAACTACATATATATATATATATATATATATATGTGTGTGTGTGTGTGTGTGTGTATGTGTGTGTAAAATTCACAACGTAACGTGATTTTCTGATTTAAATGAACCACAGGGAAAAAGAAAATAGGGAATATAAGATTAAGTCCTAACTAGTTTCGTGACACTTCCAGTCCTCTGAAGAAGTATCACGAAACTAGTCAGGATTTAATGTTATATTTCCTATTTTCGTTTTCATTTTTTTTGCATATATATATAAATTTATATATATATCTATACATATATATATGTGTGTGTATATTTATATGTATATATATATATATATATATATATACACACACAAGAATTAAGTTTCAGAAAACTTCTTTATAATTAAAGGTAATCAGATAGAAATTAATCTTTCCCCAAGAGCACAGAAATAAATTCACCCAGCAAATCCATCACTCGGCCACCTTTAATAAATAGCATAGGCACAACATGACTAATTTCCATAAATATTTACTAATTTGGGTCAACAAAGCCCCTTTCATTTCATTCTTCAAAGAAACAATTTGTTTACAATAGTTAATGAATGAATGGGGAAAACATTCCGAAATGATTTACTAATTTAACAAGCGTTTTATTACGAGATCAATGGTCGACTCTCTCTCTCTCTCTCTCTCTCTCTCTCTCTCTCTCTCTCTCTCTCACAAAAAAAATATGAATAACTTCAGTATAAAATAGTGTTTTAGGAATTGTTCCAATTTACACTTAAATGAGAGAAATGCCTTTTATTACGATAAGATTGTTCCAATTTACACTTAGATGGTAGAAAGACCTTTAATATAATAGGAGGTATAGATTTGCTATATATAGCCTGGTGCTTGGCCGTGTTAGGCCATTCAACGCCCAGGTATATAGTTATAATATAAGGTAAATTAGAAAAAGTTGAATAGCAAGAACGGATGTAAAATAGGATATTAAGACGTTGAAGCTAGAATTTTAAGGAACGCTGCAAAGTACCTTAAGTAACGCCTACAGTTCGCCAAGTGAGGTGTACTGACAGCACTACCCCACAAACGTAGCATGCTTAATAGGGATTAGTTGAAATATAATTTTGGTTAAGAACATTCTTCTTACAGAAATAGAAAATGAAAAAATATGTATTTAAAATTTTTTATATTTGTTTTACAAACACCCTATACATATATGTGTGTTTCTTTGTATGTGTATATGTGTATATATATATATATATATATATGTATATATATGTATATATATATATATATACTACACACACATATATGTATGTGTATATATATATATATATATGTATATATATATATATATATGTATATATATATATATATATATTGGTCTCCACAAGGCACTAGAAGAGTTGGAAGACACAGGTCTACATGGCTGAGGACTATGAGGAGTGAAGTAGATGAGGAATGGAAAATCATTGAATTAAAAGCTGAAGATAGAGACTACTGGCGAAATCTTACAGAGGCCCTTTGCATCAATAGGCGTAGAGGATGATGATGATGATATATACAGAGAGAAAATCAAAATATGCAATATTTCTCCGTATATCCTAAATCATAAAACAATAACTATAGCAACAACACCACCAACGACCACATCAAACAATTCCCTTTACATGTTTACGCGCCGAACACTCAGTAAAGTTAGATTGGGAGTTACAAACTTCATTCAAACGAAAA
>NC_090750.1:101990531-102013031 GCF_036898095.1 Palaemon carinicauda
CACCAGGAACTTCCACCCGATGGAATTATCAAAGCCATCTCTTATGAAAGGAAAATGGTCACAAATATCTTACCAAAGATATAAAACAATCAGATAACACTGACTTTGGACAAACATTCCCGAAATGTCAGAGGGGAGCAGGGACAGGGAACGAGCATCGGTTTGAGTAGAGAGAGAGAGAGGAGAGAGAGAGAGAGAGAGAGAGAGTTCTATACCTCAGACTACTTTGATGAAAAAAGGACATTCTTCTTAAATAGAAAAAATTTCATGATGTAGAAAACGAGAGAGAGAGAGAGAGAGAGAGAGAGAGAGAGAGAGAGACCTATATTTCAGACGACTTTAATGAAATAGGACATTCTTCTTAAATAGAAAAAAAAGTTGATGATGGAGAGAGAGAGAGAGAGAGAGAGAGAGAGAGAGCTACATCTCAGATTACTTTGATGAAAAAGGACATGCTTCTTGAATAGGATAAAACAGTTGAGAGAGAGAGAGAGAGAGAGAGAGAGAGAGACCCAAACGCCCACACCCAAATATTGACCGAAAGCTAACAAAAGAGGGAAGCCGAAATACCTCTGCCACAAACCGAAGAATGTAGAGAACGGGTAGGAAAAAACGTCCGAGGAAAAAAAAAAAAAACGTTCGAGGGTAGGCAATTGGCGCCGAGGGGGTTTGAGGGGAAATGGATTTGTAAGAATGCGAAGGAGACAACAGAGGGAAAAAAGGAAGAGGGGGAGAAGAGTTCCGAAACGACTTTGCGAATACAAAGCAATGAGGGGAAAATGTATCGGAATATGACGAGTGGGAGAAGGATGGTTGGAAAGGGCGTGACTTGAGAGCTCCCGTGGGAGGTGGAATAAAGATAAAAGTGGAGGTAAATAGATGTTTTGAGAGAGAGAGAGAGAGAGAGAGAGAGAGAGAGAGAGAGAGAGAGGTATAAATCGGTAAGAGATAATACAACGGTCACATATCTAATAATGATTTAGGCCAATGTTATGTAGAAAAGGAGTCAAAACACTATGAGAGAGAGAGAGAGAGAGAGAGAGGAGAGAGAGAGAGAGACTTTCAAGTCAGCGAGATACAGAAAGGTCGAATAACCAATAATGACTTGGTGCTATGTAGAAAAAGTCGCCAAAAACACCATTAAAGAGAGAAATAAGAGAAATGCAATTACTAGGGAAGAGAGGTAAGAGGGGAGGGTGCGAAAAGTAAATTCAGGAGAAGAATGAAGGTGGTGAAGGAACGAGTAAACATGCTTTGGTTTATCCTAAATCAGACATTTCCTAGATGAAATTATTAAAAAAAAAAAAAAAATAATAATAATAGGGTACCCTTTTATCTTTAAAATCTAAAGCATTATTTTTTTTTCAAAGAATATTTACACGGAGAGAATCTTTAAGAAATGCATTATTTTGACAAGTGTTTTTCATAAGTGTCCGAAACAATTCATCTAATAGAGATTCCAAAATTGTTTTTCAAAAAATTACATATCCTCTATATGAATTGGGTTTTTAAACTACTTGACGTTTCAATTTCTTGTGTTACACTTTTAAATTTGTTACAGACTTGAATTTCTTGTGTTACAGACTTAAATTTGTGTTACAAAGTTATTATTTCTTGAAAATTAAATTATACAAGTCGTTTTATAGTTTATATATGAAATATCTGTTTTGATGGCGTTACTGATTTTAAAATACTTTATTAATTGTTAATTATTCCCCATATCGTTTATTCATTTCCTTATTTTCTTTCCTCACTGGGCTATTTTTCCCTGTTGGAGCTCTTGGGCTTATAGCATCTTGTTTTTCTAACTAAGGTTGTAGCTTAGCTAATAATAATAATAATAATAATAATAATAATAATAATAATAATAACCACCACAATAACAATAATAATAATAATACCAAACAGCGATAAAAATAAATTAATAATAATAAAACTGAGCATCCAGCTTTTTGCACTGGACATAAAAGCGAAGAAAAATTAAAGCCCACGCAAACTGCTCCTTCTGTACGTGACGATACCTACACGTTACTTTTTAAGTCTCATCGCTAATGCCAGTGAAATACGAAGCGGAAGCAGTTTGGCAATGAACAAGGGACATAAAACCCAGCCTCCTTCCACCGTCTGAAAGAACAATGTACGACACCAGGGGGGGCGGAATTCCCTCAAATGGCTAAGAGAGACGACCTGGAAGTCTTCCAAGGAGGACCTTGTTAACAGGACAAGCGCTGGACAGTCGAGTGATTCGACCTTCTCTTTTCGGTGGTTCGACTTCCTCTTCTGCGGGGATCAAATTAGGGCAAGGGGATTTTTGCTTCTTGGAAATATGGTCATAGAGAGAAGATAAACAATGATTGGTAGAAGAAGGAAGAAAAGAGGATAGAATAAGTAAATGATGTATAAGGTAATGTTAGTTTGGATTTCAGGTCGTTTTTATATAGTGCCAAACAGAAAATAAACTATGATTGGTAAAAGGGAAGGGAGAAAAGAGGATTGAATAAGTAAATGATGTATAAGGAACGCTATCTTGGATTTCGCTTTCTTGTTTTATATGTGGTCCCATGCAGAAGATAAACAATGATTGGTAGAAGGGAAGGGGGAAAAGATTAGAGAATAATTCAAGTTTGTATAAGGAACGCTATTTTGGATTTCGCGTTGTTTTTATGTGGTCCCAGACAGAAGATAAACAATGATTGGTATAAGTGAAGGATGAAAAGGAGTAAATGATGCATAAGGTCATGTTATTTTGGATTTCATGTTTTTATGTTTCCTAATTCGCCAAAGTTACAAACTTGATCCATTTGACTGTGAAAGGAACTAAAAATAACGCAAAAAATTCCATGTCCATATTTTGGCAAAGCTTTAATAATTCAGTTGCAGGGGAGAGAGAGAGAGAGAGAGAGAGAGAGAGAGAGAGTTACAGGGATTTGGAATGTCTCAAAGACTTTTTATTCCATCCGCGGAGACTCCATTTGTTCTTGAGCAAAGAGAGAGAGAGAGTTTTAGTCCATCCGCTGACGCCACTTGAGCAGAGAGAGAGAGAGAGAGAGAGAGAGAGAGAGAGAGAGACCTTCAAGTTAAATCAAGAAAATGGCAACCTTCATTTAGAGACCGAGCCATAGAACTGATCATTTCAGACGGCCCACAAATCTACCTTCATAACCCCACCCCCACCCCGGAACGACCCTCTGGTGTGAGTGATGTCGAGGGTCGTCATCACCAGTGGTGGTCCTGAATACATTTGGGTTGGAACGACGCAAGGACGCAACGACTTCCCCTCTTCTCCAAGGGGAGAAGAGGTACGGGATGACATTAGTGACCATGTTATCCTCACACCGTTCATCGTAAACATTTGCGAGGTCAGCTATTTCTATGATTTCGGATGTATTTGTGAGTTTTTGTTTTTACATGATTTGTATATTTAAATTTATGAGTCGGTGACAATTTCCCTTATATACAGTAATAAAGAGCCTTTATCTGGATATATATATATATATATATATATATAAATTCCTTTCACGCTCAGGTGGAAGAGTAAGTAGTCATACCCTAGTGAGAGGAGGTACCATGAGAGGTATACTCTGAAACAGCACATTCCAAAAATTGCCGAACCAGCTGGTTGTAATTAGGAATGGGGGGGGGGGTTGAATCTGTGTGCGCGAGCGCAAATTATCTAAATATTAACGTCTTTTTTGACGGCACAGGTATACTAGTTTGTAATCAATTAATCTCATTTGTTTACAAATGGCAATTTAGTTAAATTGACTAAAGAACTTTTACTTTCAAGAAACTACATGGTCCTTTAAAAAGATGTGCAATTATGGTTAAAAATACTAAGCACAAAATCATCTCGCTGCCGGTAGAGAAAGATAAACAAACTAAAATCTAACACATTTTCCTTAATTTGTTTATATTTTGATGGAAAGAAAAACTGAAAGATATATCCCAGGTTTTAGAGTAACTAAATAAATTGAAATCATCATTCCATTTCGGAGCACCCCTAGCGATGGTACCATATACATCACTATTCAATTTCAATCCTGCCCTAAAGGTTTCCCTTCCCAATCATCATTCGGTTTTAGACTTATCCTACGGTAGACATTCAATCATGTGAAACAAATTAAAAGGAACAAAAAAAAAAGTAAAACACATGAGCTTCAATTTTGAAAATGAAGAAATAACAACAGTGTGTAATGAAAAAAAAAAAAACAATCTAGCAAACACAATATAGAAAAGCAATGGAATAGAAAGAAATTGGACATCCACAAAAAATATTAGTAACAAATGCAATTCATAATTAAAATGCATTTCATACATTGATAAATGCATAAAAAAAGACAAAAACCGACAACGAATATAATAAAAGTTAAGTTATACACAAAATCAAGCATTAAAATGAATACATTTTGATTACAAATGAATATGCTTTCTTATGTGCATTAATGATCGTCAACACATTTCAACAACATAATCAGCAACATGTGCAGTCGTTTTCTAGTCCACTGCAGGACAAAGACATCAGACATGTCTTTATTCATGTTTGGGGTTTGGCCAGTTTCCATCACCACGCTGGCCATTGCGGATTGGTGATGGTTAGAGACTTGTCTGATCACTCGCAGAAAACCAACCTAGTATGGGTGGCCCTGAGTAGTGCAGTTTTTTTCTGATCATGGCGATACACAAGCCCTTTGATCACGTTAAGGTATCCCAACTTTGGGATACTGTCCAGACAATGTGTGTGTGTGTGTGTGTGTGTGTGTGTGTATTCCAACTTCACTGTAAAAACAAACGTAACTAAAAAAGCCAAACCATTTTTTTTACTTATAACCGGAAGTGCAACATATGCGCCATGGCAGCCGCTTCTAGCGTCATCAATCTCTTTCATCATCTCCCGTTAACACCGCCTCCTCTCTCTCTCTCTCTCTCTCTCTCTCTCTCTCTCTCTCTCATACAAACACCTAGTTCGGAGGCTGGTTGTGAACAGGATTAAAAAACTAATCTGAATAACTGATTTGCATCTGGGAATAAGAAAACACATTAATCATGATGATGAATGATATCCCCGTTAATATATCATCAGCATCGAGTAAATAGATCTAGAATCAAATATATTTTGTACGAATTTCCAAAGATGGGTCGTGAAGTGTACCAGCACACACAAATTGTAAATGTTTTGCAGTTCCCAGGTATCAAAACTGTTTTCTGTTCACGTCTACCTGACATCTGCTGTCTGGCGTCATACACAGCATGCAGTTACACCTCTCTCTCTCTCTCTCTCTCTCTCTCTCTCTCTCTCTCTCTTTCAATGTGGCATTTTCCTTACATACAAAATAAAATACTTGGAATAAACTCCCAGCGGATGTAGTAAACAGTGGCACGGTATAAGAGTTCAAGTATAAGTTAGACAAGATCATAAGAACCCTCTAAATTATTAAACTAAATCGCTTTACCAAAGAGCAAATGAAGTCTCCAAGGATGGACTAAAAAGCCTTTGCGACAACCAAAATCCTTGTAACTCTCTCTCTCTCTCTCTCTCTCTCTCTCTCTCTCTCTCTCTCCCATAAACTTTTAGTATACCAAATAAAAAATACAAGATTTGACGAACGAATGAATCGCTTTCTTCACTATTCCAGAGTGACGGTATAATCTATACCTGCAGACAGTATAAGGACGCACCTGAAGACTGTACACAGGAATAGTGACGGTTACGGGTGACGGGTGACGGGGGTACAGAGGGCATAGGGCAGGTCATTATCACCGGGGGCATCTCATGTGTCTACTTTCTCCTTGAGACAGAACAATGTCTCCCACTTTCCCTATCACAAGCGGTCCTTACTTTCTTAGCCAAATCAATACTTGTCAACACTAGAGAGAGAGAGAGAGAGAGGAGAGAGAGAGAGAGAGAGAGAGAGTGAGTGAGTAAGTGTGTGTGTGTGTGTGTGTACCATAAGGTATCTCTGTCTACTTTCATGAAAAAGGGCATAGTATTGACATGCTACTTATATAGCAAAAAGAGTTGAAGGGGGGAGAGAGAGAGAGAGAGAGAGAGAGAGAGAGAGAGAACCATAATTTATCTCTGACTGCTTTCATGAAAAAGGACATAGTATCCACATGCTTCTTACATAGCAAAAAAAAAAGTTGAAGGAGAGAGAGAGAGAGAGAGAGAGAGAGAGAGAGAGAACAACATTTAAAAGGTTATAATGTGAGCGTGGAAGCCTGTAACAAACAGGTTACTTGCATAATCTCTGAGCAAAGAACACCAGTTTAATCAAATTTATTCACATTGTAATATATTACAAATCCAGGACACGAGATAAGGAGTGAAGTGAATGATCTCTGTCGCAACTTCGGGCTCTCTCTCTCCACATGACAGTGACTGAAAATAACATTTATAAATTTTACACATTTTTGATGTGCAAATCAATAAACCAGTCAACATACATACGTAGCTAAGCATATGGTTTTATATATCAACATTGACGACATACAAACTGGAACTTGATCGCAAACGGGTGTGTGCGCGCGTGCGTGTATGAGAGAGAGAGAGAGAGAGAGAGAGAGAGAGAGAGAGAGAGGCACATACATTTTGCAAGCAAAAAGTCAACTACACAATCCTACATGCAACTCTCGTCCACTGCTACACCCCAAGGGCATCAAATTTGCAACCTGTCTCTTGGGGACTTAATATGCATTGTTAATGACTGCTGATTGCCTAGCATGTTACACACACACCAATGCGCGCGCGCACGCACAAGAAACGTGTGTGCAAGTAGGTGCACCAATACAATAAATATGTGAGGAAGTAGGTGCATCCATACAAGGGACATGTGTGGAAGTAGGCAAACTCATTATTATTAGTAGTATTTTTACTTGTTAAACTACAACCCTAGTTGGAAAAAACATGATGCTATAAGACAAAACGGCTCTAACAGGGAAAATAGCGCAGTGAGGAAAGGAAATCAGGATATAAACTACAAGAGAAGTTTAAGAACAATAACATTAAAATGAATCTTTCATAAACTATAAAATCTTCAAAAAAATAGAACAGAGTGCCCAAGTGTACCCTCAAACAAGAGAACTCGACCCCAAAACAGTCGAAGCCCATGGTACAGAGCCTATGGTAATACCCAAGACTAGAGAACAATAGCTAAGAGTTTCGTCTACTCTTACCAAGAGGAAAGAAGCCACTGAACAATTACAGTGAAGTAGTTAACCCCTTGAGTGAAGAAGAATTGCTTGGTAATATCAGTGTTGTCAGGTGTATGAGGGCAGAGGAGAATCTGTAAAAAATATGCCAGACTATTCGGTGTATGTGTAGGCAAAGGGAAAATAAGCAATAACCATACATGAAACGTATCAAAGTAGGGATGCGCAGACAAGCATGTCGAGATTAAAGATCATGATCTAACTACCAGATACGTCAAAATTATATCAATAACGAAAACGTAACCTAAGATAGCCATGCACTTGAAAGGACATGGTAGGAAATTTACTTTACATATCCATGAAATACCCGTTGAATAATATCCTAAATGATATATGGTTGAAAATTTATCACTATAAAATGAGGTCAGCTTTAGTGCATAGGAAATATATCTTAAAAGACTCCGAATACGAAAAATCAAAGCGAAAAAATCATATAATTTGGTTAACGTATGAAGACAAAGTATATTCAAACTCGAGCCTTAAATAAAGGGTACTGAAAATTCAGGATTTAGAAGTAATTTGAAAGTTTAGACAAACTATCGCTGCTATACTCTTATTAATGGTAATCCATTCCCACTGATTTCTGCAAATCGTCATATTGGTAAGAAACATAAATCTCCTAATTCATTTAATTTTCTTCAACATCCTAACTTATTAAAAATTCAAAGCATAAAAATTCTTAATATAATGAAGTAGATGAACTCTGAGATTCATCCAAATGTTCTATAACCATGAAAAAATTTAACGAAAGTACGGTTGGACACTGGAATTGCTGGTACACCTCGGTCTGAAGAAGTGCATCTAGAGTTCTAGACACACACTTAATGCACGGCGAGTTCCTGTGTTTAGCCTTTCCCACCACTTCTGACATTTCTTCATACACTATCTATTTGGTTACTTGCCACGAAGTATGGGTGTCACATGCTGCACTTCCTCACAGCAAGGTGCGCCAGGAATTCCGGTATCCAACTGTACGTGTCCCTAAAACACAAACAAATTAAAAAGCAATCGCCCAAAAGCATCAATTCCCACCAGAATCTCTTCTACGCAGCCACATTTCTTTTCAAACGTTGAACTTCGAGGTAAACCTTCACTAATATTTGTCCTAAAAATAATAGTCATATAGATACGATTTCATTGGAACTCACTACAAATTAAAAGACATAATGGATTCCCTCTTAGAGTTCATGGGTAGTATTAGCATAAGAATTATAGGGAGTTCAGGGAGGGATATTACGACCTAACCTTTTTACCCAGGTCCTTCATAATTAGGAATTTCTATTTTTCTGATGAATTTCTGGTAATTACTAAAGGGGATTAATGTTATTATTTCTATAATATAAGGCCGGAACAAAGATAGCCAAATCGTTAGCAATACAAAACTATCAATTTCATGATTTAATTGGTTAATTTTCAACTGTTTTGAGAGAGAGAGAGAGAGAGAGAGAGAGAGAGAGAGAGAGAGGTACTAAAACAATCTACATATAGTAAAACAATCTTTAAAAATCTACAATCAGTCACACGGAGAGAGAGAGAGAGAGAGAGAGAGAGAGAGAGAGAGAGAAGGGGGGTACTATAATACACTACACATAATAAACCAATCGACAATCAGTCACACGGTGAAACCGAACCCCATTATAATCTTCAACCACAAGAATAAAAAAAAAGGAAAATCTGTGAAAGGTTAAATGTAGTTCTGTGAGAAAGTACGAATCGTGACCGAAGAGAAAGTCAAAGTTTATAATAACTGTCAAGTGTCACAATGACCAAAAGGTAAACCATTCACCCGAAACGGTTTTCTATTCAACTATGACTTTCTCCATCGCAAGAGAAACGCAATTAAAATTACAATGTCTTAAGAACAATAAAAGAAATACTTACTGACCTAGATGGAAGTTGATTTCAATTGGTGATGCGCTCACAAATGTTAGAGAGAGAGAGAGAGAGAGAGAGAGAGAGAGAGAGAGAGAGAGAAATTTACATGTATTACAAACCACTATGAATCAACTGAAAATATAAAAGAATAAAGGCAATGCTGAGAGAGAGAGAGAGAGAGAGAGAGAGAGAGAGATTTTTTACATGTATTACAAACCACTATGAATCAACTGAAAATATAAAAGAATAGAGGCAATGCTGAGAGAGAGAGAGAGAGAGAGAGAGAGAGAGAGAGAGAGTTTCTTGAATGGTCTTAAATATTCAGCTTATCTTCTTGCACGTGTATAATACAAAAAAAAAATAAGACATACATATATAAAAATGTAAGCATGCGTGTACGAAAATTTAATTGCAATATATACACCAAAAAACTAACATGCATAAAAAGTGCACACAAATGTATGTATGTACGTATAATAGTATATACAGACAAGATTTATTTACAATAAACAAAATCAACACAAAAATACATAAACCGTACAACCACGAAAGTACGCGTTACATAATTTTTGATTGAAATAAAACACAAAACACACGAAAGTATGTATAAACAAAATATAACTGAAATAAAACATACATGAAAATAACAAAAACACGAGAAAGTATATATATACAAATTTAATTGAAACAAAAATTCAAAAATAAAAAAAACACTAAATTATATATAAACAAAATCTAATTGAAATAAAACAAACAAAAATAACACAAAAAAACACACATTTAAGTATATCTAAACAGAATTTAATTGAAATAAAACATACATAAATCTAACACAAAATACACACTAAAGTATATAAAAAAAATTAACTGAAATAAAACATACACATAACTAACCCCCCAAAAAAGTAAAGCCGTACAACCACCCTTTTCTCTTTAACCCGTATATCTGAATTGGATCTGACCTCTGGCGAAAATCAAAACAAGCCAGCGCCGTGGCCCCTCCGATTTAAGCTAACGCAGCACCAACAACGCCCAGAGACGCAACAAGCAACCAGAACGCCCAAGGGTATAGACATAACATTCATTAAAATGGAAAAATAAACTTCACCTTTTTGGCCTAACCCTTGACACTGGTGGAAAATTAAAAAAAAAGAATTATACAAAGGAGACTAAAAAGGAATTACCGAGAAAAATGAGAATGAGGATAAGGAAAGGAAATTGATAGGTGGAAATGGGACAAAAAGGGTGAAATTATTATTATTATTATTATTATTATTATTATTATTATTATCATTAAAGTTAAAGTTGTCTGGTTTCAGTTCCAACTTCATCAGAATACTCACCAGAACGTCAGCCGGGCAAGCCCAACTCCCCACTGTGGTGCCCAACCACAGAAGTGGCCTCCCCAGTAAACACCTTAAACTCACGGTCGTGGGCTGGGATCGATCTGCTGCCATGCGAATGCTAGGCGAACATGTTACTATTATTATTAGGTAAGTTACAGTCCTAGTTGCTATAAACCCAAGGGCTTCAACAGGGAAAACCAACCCATGAAAAGTAATGAACAATATAAAGCAATGTAAGAAGAGTTACAACATTAAAATTAATATTTCATATATAAACTATAAAGAAAGACTAATGAATAAAAGGACACTGAAATCAAAAGCAGAATAAAGATAATGAAATAAAATCATAAAAATTAATCACTCAACTTTTCTCCAACAAAGTAAATCCGGGAACATTACACGAACAAACATCGATTTATTTGCCAAGAAAAAGGGGAAAATTGCAGAGCAAACATAGACCAGAATGGAAGAGGTAAAGGGAGGAGAGAAGTGGGGGGTTAAGCCTTAGGTGGGGGGGGGGGTAGTTGGTTAGAAACATGACACATGACATGGGTGTCTTGTTGCTACCCCCAGCTACGCTCTCAAAACCCCACCCATCAACCCCACTCGCGTCATGCTTACACGCCCACACACTTCCCAGCTGCTACACATGTCACCCAACAATCCAATGTCTACGCATTCCACTTGTCGGGAAATTAAAAGCAAAAATTTCCAGCTATTTAACCGGCCATCGTATGGAATGTCTCTGAACCTAATAATAACACAGGTCCCACAGGAGAGAATGAAGGAATGGCCTGTCATTTCATCCGGGAGAAAATCCCGGATTTGTGTGCGCCGTGTGATGTGGTGCGTTTGACAAAGTCCCAGCCAGAAACAATAGCGGCAACAGCGAGGGAGACTGAAGGGAGATATGAAGAGGGGGGGGGGGGGGCTGGGAGGCGAGACCTCGCGTTTCTCGATTCCTCTCGATCTACCTGCCTCTCGAAATCAAAAGTCTACCTGCGTTAGATGTTACTTTCTCTACATCTTGGACGTGGAGCTTCTTCGCTCTACGTATGATTGATTGATTGATTCGAGGTTTTCTGGCATCCTGACATCACTCTACGTATGAACTCGGTGGCATTTACATGCACGACTTCAACTAATTACTCGCAAACACGTGTAAATAAACTGTAAATTCGCAAAACTACGAAAACTGATAATTAAATGAAATGAAAAAGCCAACTAGAAACGGAAAAAAAGGACAAGGCAAATATAGAAAATAATAACTTTCAAACGATCTATATAAAGATACATAAATTTGGGAATAAGAAGAAAAATAAAAGATGATATAAAGTATAAAGAAAATAATCTGATAACTTGAACACAAATAAAAGATGATATAAAGTATAAAGAAAATAAACTGATAACTTGAACACAAAGTTAAATTGAATGACAAAATAAGAAAAGTGACAAAGTTAGATTCACAAAAATTAAAAAAAAAGACAATAGGAGATGAATACGTCAACAGAAAAAAAAATAATAGAACAAAAACCACATGAAATGTTCCATCAAAACCGGAAAAGGAAGCTATTCCTGATAAGCTAACCCTAAAAAAAATGAAACCACTTACAGTACAATACTAGAAAAACACTGGAAACATGACATACAGGAGTGAGAAAAAAAAACAGGCACACCAAAAAATTATAAAAGGAAAATCCCAAAACAAAACATTTTATCAAAAGAAATTCCAAAAAGTTTATAAAATAAAAAAAGTATAAAATAAAATCCAAAAGGCAAACAAAGTTTATAAAAAAATCACAAAACAAAAAGTTTATAAGAGAAAAGTTTATAAAAAAAATCACAAAAAGAAAAATTTTATAAAAAGAAAATCACGAAACAAAAAGTTTATAAAAAATGAAATCCAAACACAAAACAAAAAAATATAAAAAAATCACAAAACTAAGTCATAAAAAGAAAAAAAATCAGGGTGTTAATCAAATGTATTTTTGAAAGAACAAATACAAATGGAGAGAAGCATCTGTATAAAAAAAAAAAAAAAAAGAAAAAAAAGAGGAATTGGAACGTGCAAAAAATAGGGAAAAAGATAGAACGCCATAACACCCCCCACCCCCTTAGTCCAATCTGAAATGGAAAGGAAGTCATAAATTGTCACCACAATTTACAGCTAGGCGTTGCCTATGCCTTGCAACCCCCCACCCCCACCACCTGGTCGCTAGTTCTGATAAGAACGGTGGATTGAAACTCCGCCGATATTGTCAAGGGAGAAAAATTTAAATGGCCACTGAAAACTGTAGGAAGGGATATATATATATATATATATATATATATATATATATATATATATATATATATATATATATATATATATATATATATATTATATATATTATATATAGATATTTTTAAATATTTTATTTTAAATCTTCATTATTTCTCATATGATTTATTATTTCCTTTCCTCACTGGGCTATTTTTTCCTAGTGGAGCCATTGGGCTTAAAGCATTTTACTTTTCCAACTAGGTTTGTAGCTTAGATTGCAATTATATATATATATATATATATATATATATATATATATGTATATATATATATATATATATATATATATATACATATATATATATACATATATATATATATATATATATATATATATATATATATATATATATACATATATATATGTATATATATATATATATATATATATATATATATATATATATATATATATATATATATATATATATATATATATATATATATATATATACACACATACATACATATATATATATATATATATATATATATATATATATATATATATATACATATATATATATATATATATATATATATATATATATATATATATATATATATATATATATGGCCGTATTTTGTTTTTTAAGATTTGATAGTTTGAGTTGCGATTCATTATATTCCGAATCTGAAGACCCTTAATATTTTGGCTAAACAGATTTATCAATGATAATAAACAAAGAACAATAAATGCAGGCGTTTCTAGTCCACTGCAGGACAAGGGCCTCAAACATGTCCTTATGCATGTCTAGGGTTTATTTACCACGTTAAGGTATCCCCACTCAGAACTGTAGGAAAGGATATCCAAATATACAGGACAACAATTTTCAATATTTTTTTTTTTTAAGAGTTTCATTATATGCCGAATCTAAAGACCATTATTATATTGGCTAAAGATATTTATTAATGGTAGTAAATGGTTTAATAAATACGTCATGCAAGTACGATCCTGACATACACGTTAATTATATACATCGGTTTTGGTGATAGAGGGTACCATATATTATTGCCATTTAAGGGAAAATTAGTAAAACAGGCGCTATCAAAAATATATATAAAATTAGTAAAACAGGCGCTATCAAAAATATATATAAAGTTAATCCCTGCAAGTTTCATTACTCTGCGATTATAATTGTGGCCTGGAAGCAGTACACAAACAAACACACAAACAGGGGCGAAAACTTAACCCCCTTTCAACTTCGTCGGGGGAGATCATTACAACCAAAGAAATATAGTACAAACAGATAAATCAAATTTGAATAAAACTAAGAGTCAATGACCTAAAACTATAAACTGAGATAAAGACAAATTGAAATAAAAGATTCAACGTGGGCATTTAAATTAAAATGAAACTACATTATTTGGTTGATGACTTGAATTATGAACAGCTTACATGATTATCAAATATTAAAAAAATGAATAGCGCCTTTAAAATATGAAATATAAAAAATACTCAACATACCATGTCAAAAAATACAATCAGGATGGTACATGAAATTAAAACTTCTGATAAATTCGGTACATGAAATTAAAACTGCTGATAAAATCGGTACATGAAATTAAAACTGCTGATAAAATTGGTGCATGGCATTAAAGCTGCTGATAAAATCGGTCCATGTAATTAAAACTGATGATAAAACCGGTCCATGAAATTAAAACTGCTGATAAAATCGGTACATGAAATTAAAACTGCTGATAAAACCGGTCCATGAAATTAAAACTGCTGATAAAACCGGTGCATGAAATGAAAACTTCTGATAAAATTAAGAAAGCAATGATAAAAACCTTCTTCATCACCGCGTGTCTAAAATGCTATTTAAGAAAAAAAATGACCCAGCATGAACCCCGTGTAAAATTCCACACACAATGAACCAAAAATTTATAAGCATCCTAATGTGAACTCATAAATTCTACCACGCACGACGGCAAACTCATAACCAGAAAAAAAAATAACTGAAATGAAAACAGCTGAGCCAAATAATTCACGTAAGAGTACCACCTTGAAGGAACCCCAAATGATAGGGAAGGGGTGAGTAAAGAGTGGGAAAAGTGAATTACCGCAAGCATGACGCAGCGTTTACCATAAAACTCCGGGAGCAAACTGCTGCTTAAATGGACTTATCGTCAGCTGGCATGCAATGTTACTGGTCCTTTTAAATTCTAAGTTATTTAATTTACTGGAGTTTATCATGAATTTACCTTTTGTATGTCCTAAATGCCGAGCATTAGAGATAGTGATCTTATTGGTGATAATTGAAGAAAAATCTGAACTGTTAATGACAGAGTAACTAACGTTGAGTGATGAAGGGGAAGATGGAAATGGTTTGGGCATGCTCTTCGCACTCCCCAAGAGAAATTAGTTCACAAAACTTTCGACTGAGCTCCACAAGGCAGCTAGAAGAGTTGAAGACCCAGGCCTCCAAGAGAGTTTAGTTCACTAAACTTACAACTGGGCTCCGCAAGGCACTAGAAGAGTTGGAAGACCCAGGTCTACATGGCTGAGAACTATAAAGCGTGTAGTATGAGATGATGAATGGGGAAGTATGGATTTAAAAGCTCAAGATAGAGACGACTGGCAAAATCTAACCGAGGCCCTTTGCGTCCATAGGCGTAGGAGGAGATAATGATGATGAATATCTTAACTAATATTTGAATTAGAACATTGATGGTTTTAACTTCAGTATGGTGACGAGTACCCCGTCCAGTCCCTACAAGCTTTTGAATTATTTAACTTCCCATTAATTTACAAATTTATACACCTCACCACCCCAGCTTCCAACCCAAAATAATCAACTAATCACAGGTAAAATCCACACTAAGCCAAAACTTCTCTCTAGTAAACATAAATTTTGGAATGTCATTAAACATGAGTAAACACTTTATAGTAGACACTGTAGTGACTGATCAGATCAGTAAAAGTCCAATTATTGTCCAACCATTCTTTTCTTAAACCACCCTGATTTTTAACCATTCATATTAGAGATACCCATATCTATCTATCTATCTATCTATCTATATATATATATATATATATATATATATATATATATATATATATATATATATATATATATATATATATATATATATATATATATATCTTTATCTTTCAGGTCAAGCTCAGCAGTATTACTAGACGTATAACTACTCGATCTCTTCCCGTCTCTCAGGTAAGGGGGAGAGGAATCGTCCTACCCTGGTGAGAGGGGTACCACCGAAAGGTACACTGTGTGTATGCGTGTAAGCTTATCTAAACATTCGTCATTATGACGGGTCGCGTTCACTACTAACACCATAATCATCACCACCACCGCCACCCTCATCACTAAATCTACCTCCAGGGCAATTTTCACTCCATGGCAGAACCAATTGTCAAAGCCTGAGGAAGCCAATCAAACCACCCCTGGTCCCCTATAGCACTCCGCCTACCCTCTTCCCTCTCTACCCCCTTCCAGCTATCAAGGAACAATTATCACCACATCTGATGAAGGCAAATGATACCGAACCAACGGATATGGTCGAGAGACTGATTAGGGGAGAAGGCAGCACTTTAAGTAATAAAAAAGGGGGAGTAATAAACGAGTAAACAACAGTCAACACACCTTCCTTTATATACATATTGTACGAAACCCGTCAAAAATGAATGCAAAAAAAAAAAAAAAATATATATATATAATTATATATATATATATATATATATATATATATATATATATATATATATATATATATATATATATATATATAAAATATTACTTACTAAGCTACAACCCTAATTGGAAAAGCAGGATGCTATAAGCCCAGGGGCTCCAACAGGGAAAATAGCCCAGTGAGGGAAAGAAAAATGGAAAAATATATTTTAAGAAGAGTAACATCTTTAAAATATTTGCTATATAAACTTTAACAAACCACGAGGAAGAGAAATTAGATAGAATAGTATGCCCGAGTGTACCCTCAAACAAGAGAACTCTAACTCAATACAGTGGAAGACCATGGTACAGAGGCTATCGCACTACCCAAGACTAAAGAACAATGGTTTGATTTTGGAGTGTCCTTCTCCTAGAAGAGCTGCTTACCATAGCTAAAAGAGTCTCTTCTACTCTTACCAAGAGGAAAATGGCCGCTGAACAATTACAATACAGTAACCCCATGGGTGAAGAAGAATTGTTTGGTAATCTCAGTGTTGTCAGGTGTATGAGGACAAAGGAGAATATGTAAAGAATAGGCCAGAATTTCGGTGTGTGTAAGCATAGAGAAAATGAACCGTAACCAGAGAGAAAGACCGTAACCAGAGAGAAGGACCGTAACCAGAGAGAAGGATCTAATGTAGTACTGTCTGGCCAGTCAAAAGATGCCATAACTCTCTAGTGGTAGTATCTCAACGGGTGGCTGAGATTTTTCTCCCTTCTATGCATGTAAGTCATGCATGCCTTTACCGGTTAAATCGACAATTACAAATGACTATAAACGTTACGTGAAAGATACTATTCTTTGGACCCCCATACTTCACTTTTGGCACCAACGAGACTAGAAAGGAAAACAGATTTTTTTTTTCTAAGACCACTAAAAGGAGTCTCCCAAAGCTCTGGAAGTCAATTTTTTGTTCTCCAGAGATGAATGTGCTGTAAAAGTAAACTTATTCTTCCACTAAAGACTTTTCCAAACACTATGCAGTAGATGCTGGAACAGTAAACCGTCCAAATTTCTCAAAATTTGGCTATTTAAATCTTTCTCTTAACATGGAAATTGAATTCCAGACCCGAAGAATAGATGAACAGCAAATACAACTACCAACTTCCATCAATTCAAATCACCCAAGTTACTGGAAATAGAAATCCATCTCCAACTTTTAACCTAAATTTGATCAGTAAAATGTTGCTGGAACTGGAAACCTTTTCTTCAGCCTCCATTCTTAATTTCAGGTGCTAATTGGGATACAGACTCTTATTCTAATTAAAAATTCAATAAAGCACTCTTTAGCATGACTGGAAAGAGAAACATGTCACTACACTAGACTTATTCCTTCCCCTATATTTCCAGGCACCATAGAACTAGTAAAAGATACTTCCTAGGCCATGGGGCATAAGCTGTAGAGGGCTTAGTTTTTGAGTTCGTGGCCACTTTCTTGGGGCAAGTTGACTCCACTTGATTTTGAACCTTGGGAGTCAGGACAATCAGAATATGCAAAGTTCCCGCAAAAATAGTTGCTCCTTAATTAGTTATAGGCCATTATGTAACCAATTAGTCATCAGAAGTGAAAATGACCAAAAACACAAAGATGATTTATATTCAGTAGAAAACATTTTATTTACAGTTTTTAAGAATGAGTACAGTGTTGTACATATGTATCATAACATGTGATTAACATTATGCAATAGAAATGTAAACAACAGCACCCTGGTGGTGGTATTATGAACTATACTGTTAACTTGACTTCCAGGTTATCATAAATGTCCATTATCCTTTGCTTTAAGTGTGCAACCAAAATCAAATTCAACTTTTACAGACTTTAAGAGATCACAACTATAAAATGACACCAAAAATAGAACCAACAACAATAAAAGGACACTGAAAATAGAACCAGAGTCAAATTTACCCTCATAAACCTAGCAAAATTGACAAGAATCCTTCGGAGATAAGGTAGTGTTTTTCCCACCAAAGCAAATAATCATGAATTAGAAATTAAGTAGGGCCTATTGCTGCAAATTTTTCTCACGAGATGGAACTGTACTGCAAAGCACCGCACCACCTTTCACTAGTATTCATCATCAGACACATGAGTCAGAGAAGTCAGAGTCAGAGTCAGAGACGTCAGGGTCAGATACACTTTCTGTCTCAGGGATCCTATTAGTGCAGTTCTCAACCTGACAACGGCATAAGTCTGTACAAGGAAGATTCATTTTGCTGCATGAGCAAGCACCCTTGCACCCACCTTTCTGGCACTTGCAGTTCACAGTTTTTAGTTCACTAGGGGGAGCCGGGTCATCAGCCATCCATTCAAAGACAAGGGTGTCACCAGTAATCTTCCAGCCATGACCATTGGGAGATGGAGCATGCATGATTGGCTGAAGGGACCTACGGTGAATTGCTGCCCGATAGTTTGCCCTTTTTACATGATGCAGCAGACAATCTTGGTTTGGAGGCAGCATCCGAGAGTCTGATTTGCATGTCAGCCGGAACATGTTGTATCTTGCAACATTTACTTCCGAGCATTCTTTCTGATCATACAGTGTGCAGACAAATTTCTCAAACATGGGCAAGATGGAAGCTGATGCTTCCCATTCTGTTCCCAACTCTGCAAACATATTGACATATTCAACAGTTTTGTTGAATATGTCAAGGGGTTTCACCTTTCCCTTCCCTTTGAATGCACTAACCGAGTCGCACCCAGTAAAAACATGCATACCATTTTTTCTGCCCCCAAGTTTCTCAGCCAGTTTGGAAATGCAGATAATTCGTCGCTTGTCCGCAGCACCAATTTGAAATAGCAAATCAGCAGGGATTTCCTGAGCTAGTGCTTGGGATATCATAAAAACATCGGTATCTGGACTAATTATAACTGTTGAGATGTTTCTAGCAGCATGACTTGCATGCAACAGTAATCTCGTGTCAGCCTCTTCATGGTCACAGAAGAGGTCAGACACTTCAATGTTCATAATTTTACCATCAACTGCAGCTATAGAGTGGCACTTTTCTCCATATGAGACAACCAATGCAATAGGTCCAAAAACCTGGGGCTTACATTTCACCCATGTTTCATAAAGAAACTCCATGAGGTTTTCTTTATTCGACCCCTCAGCCAAGAACTTCTTAAACTGTTTTGGGGTCTTTTGGTCAGGCCTAGTGATTTTCACCAATTGAGCCCCACTGGCTGCTCTGCGACCTCGCTCACAGTTTTTTATACTGTGTGTTGGATAGCGATCACACACAAAGTCGACCCTTTGGCAGCCATACTGGTTACCTAACCTGATAAGGTCAACCAAAAGCTTGTCTGCAAACATCCCAAATGTAGCTGGAATGTTTTGGTGCCTGCTGAATAAATGCCATTCCATCAATCACCAAAGCAGACCCTGGAGGTATGTCCTCTATATTCACACACTCAGCCCGACCCTCCAACTTCTTCATCAACTTTGCTTTATCTGTTTTAGTAATGGTACTATTGCCAGTTGCCAAAGCCAAAGATACAGGTGTCAATGAGTAAGCCAAGAGTTTCTTTAAATCTACTTCCCTACTCCTGCCAATAATCAGGAGGCGATTAAACATGTCATTAGTGGCTTTGAGTAGCACTGTTTCAGACTCGACTTTAACCTTTGATGTTTTTGCAACTGTGGCAAAGGTCTTCAATTTCTTTGATTTGATTGGCTCAAATAGTTTCTCAGGCTCTGATTTCAATCTGGACTCTTCAAATTCTTTGATAGCATCAGCCGCTTTCACATAAGCAATTTCAAGGTCGGACCTCACATTAGATGGAGCTACAGTGGAGGAGCAAATGTTAATTAGGTCCTCCCCTGAATACTCAAATGGATTAACCATTGAATTTATGGTTGACATTATACTCCTAACTGCTGTCTCATCATGTTTTATTCGAGTTTCATCCAGGTCTTTCCGTCCCCTTTCTGTTTCTCCCTTCCCAGCCATAGTTTCACATTCCTTAGCAATTGCTGCCCGCTGATGGTGACTTAATAGCCACTTGTTCATGGCACCCTTATCTAGGGTCCGGCCTTTCATACCCACCTTAGTTTTCGAATCCCTATTCACGGTCTGCTCAATTGCCTTATCACAGGCAACTGCAGAAAATCCATATCTGTCCTGCCTCTGGACAACAAAGTTTCCCTCCTTAAATTGTTGGTCAATTTCAGGGTGCGTATCAACAAGGCTTGCCATCTCTGAAATATATGCAGGTAAATATCGGGCATAATTCACTCTGTCATAAGCAAAGTACCATGGAAGGATTTTTTTTTAGTGTAGCTAGGTGCAGCTCCCAATTACCCTCCCTGGTGGCTCTCAGAAGACAAAGGAGATTTTGTACCATGTCAAGGTATGATGACCAGTAATCAAAGGTTGGTTTCTCTGACCTTTCTTTTTCAACAAAGGCATCATACGAGTCAATTTACACCCTTGAATTCATCCTGGTTCAGGATATCATACAGTTGGGCTGTAGGCCCAGAATTCAACAACTCTTCTGACACCTTTGAGACAGTTAACAGTTCATCTGGACTGCATGACTCTGTGAATGACCTCAACCTCAAGCGGCTAAGGGCTTCAAACATTAACTTGTGGGCTCTCACACTACGGTTGGTACCCAAGGTGGTCTAAATATAAAGTTTTTTCAAAAGTTTCAGATAGTTTCTCTGCTACCTCACGTTGAATACCATCTAAATGTTTCCACTTTCTATTACACTCCTTGATTTTTGACATACATTGATCAGAAATGGGTAAAACATCACTTTCTTCCTCCAACACACAGTGAATACAGCAAGTCCTGGGGGCTGCCATGTTGGAAATCTAAGCGATTTGATTGGTTAATTTGCTGTTAACCATCTACTGTCAAAAATAGGAACTACAGAACTATAGTATGGCCACCTATTAGCCATCAACTAAAATACAAATAATTTGTATGATTAAAATGGCTGGTTAAAATTTTAGGAGCAACTATATTTGTGGGAACTTGTTGCATAATGCCTGAGAATGACTTTCTCTATGATAAAAAAATGTAATGAAGTTGCCCCATGAAAGTGGCCACGAAGTGACAAGATACAGCTTATGCCCCATGGCCTATTCCATCCCTTCCAATTGTTCCAGGCACAAATATGCTGGAAATCAGTGCTGAAAAGAATTTCATCCTATCCCCTACCATTCCCGCACTATGGAGATGCTGGAAATCCATCCTTCCCCTAACACAGTTCCAGGCGAAGGTGTACTAGAAAAGGGAAGCAGATCCTCCCCCAACAACCTAATTCCATCATTCCAGACGGACACAAAGGTACTATAGAAGGGAAATCCATTCTTCCTTCCCCTCCCTCGACTTCACACCGCAGCCACGTCCCAGTTCGCCGATTTGTCATGGCAATTATGCCTAGACACAACGGCGACGCTCGTCCGAGTACTTTAGCACGACTTTAGGCCCCGTGGGTAATGAATGGGGGGGGGGGGGTTGATATCCCACCCACTAGGCAAGTAACAGCCCCTTACCGCTGATATAATGGGGGAATCAAGTCGCTATTATGGGTTCCAATGGAGAGACGCCTGCCCTACGAAATCTCATTACTAAGTTTCCTACTCGACAGTCAACTACCTTAATAAGGCTAAGTCATGGTGCAATCTACTGTAACACTTGTAAGGCAATTAAAATACTATGTGTATATTTCTAAAGATCAGAGATTGTGGCCCATAATCAATTGTATGATAATTCAAGGATGCAATGAAGTTGTCAAAAAATCTTAATACTAAGTTCCCTACTCTACTACCTTAAATATGATGCAATCTCATGTATCGCATGTACTGCAGCTTAGAATACTATGTATACATTTCTAAAGATCAGAGATTGTGGCCAATAATCAATGGTAATGATTATTCAAGAAGACCATTATTCAAGAAGGATATTACAACCGTTCATGTTATCTATAGTGTTTAGAGTTCTAGAGATGGGCACTCATAACAAATAAAGCTGCCATAACTATAATATGACGGAATCTAAACATGGACAAAATACAATTATTTATGAAAAATGGCAAGTTTTCGGTG
>NC_090750.1:102018031-102020531 GCF_036898095.1 Palaemon carinicauda
ATGACGGTTGAATATTTAGACACATACAATCACAGATTCAACCCTTCCCATCGCCTTCCCCTTTTCCAACTACAACACGCCAGTTTCGGAATGGGGGAAATTGTGGTTTCCGAATGTACCTCTCGGGGTAACCCCTCTCACCAGAGTAAGACTACTCACTCAAAACCTACAGGAGAGACTGAGTAGTCATAAGTCTGGCAATGCCGCTGAACGTGACCGGAAATTATATTTATGGAGTTTATCTCCACACTTGATCTTTATTATGTAGGGAAAATTTCTGCAATGGTCACATACGGTATATACGATGTACAAATGGAGAGGATAAATTTATATAAAGCATCTTCGAATCCACTTTGCACAAATGGTACGTTTCACTGAAAAAAAAAAAAAAAAAAAAAAAAAAAAAATTCAAAATTATGTCCTCCGTAAACAAATCCAACACGGAATGAATGTAACAAAATAAGTCAATACTCACTCTCTCTCTCTCTAACATAAAATAAAAACCAATGTGACATTTCATTATTTCACGACAAAATACAAAAGTCTTAAACTTAAATCTGATCTTCATAACAATAATCAACCCATTGTCTGTCCCAAAAGTCGTGAATAAATGACCATCTTTTGAATCAATTACCTAATATTTTGAATCAATGGTGGTAAACAAAATATTCACATAAATCAGTGATGTCTTGAGTGAAAAATCAGATTCTGTGAATGAACGACAGCGTTACTACTATATTATTCTTACTAGTAGTTATATGGGACGGTGATGTAGCTAAAAACAGTGTTTCAAGCAAGCATGCTTGTGCAAACGACCAAGCACGCACACCCATTTATGTAAACAAAATTGATATAACAAATATAGGACGAGGTTTTCCAGCAAGCATGCTTATGTAAGCGACCAAAACACGCACAAATATGAAAACAAAATATAAATATAACAAATATACAAATATATGAAGAGGTATACTATACTATCAGACAGGGGAACTCTACGCACTACAGGACATACAAGATATGTTTATCGTATAAAGTCTTAGGTATTTAGAGTACCACAGATCGTATTGCGTGTTATCAAATCCACATTATCAAAGCACTTAGAGAACAAGAAAGCCTGAATGAAATCTATGCCGTAATAAGAACAAAATCAAATATCTTTTATATTTTGGAATGAAAGTGTACATATAATATATATATATATATATATATATATATATATATAATATATATATATATATATATATATATATATATATATATATATATATATACTCTTCTTGAAATATTCTATTTTCTTTTCCTCACTGGGCTATTTTTCCTGTTGGAGCCCTGGGCTTATAGCATCATGCTTTTCCAACTAGCAAGTAATAATACATATATATATAATATATATATATAGATATATATATATATATATATATATAATATTTATATATATATATATATGTATATATATATATATATATATATATATATATATATATATATATATATATATATATATATATATATATACCTGTATAGGCTATACATAATCTACATTTACGTAGCCTATAACCTTCATGTCAAAGGACATTTCAGGAGATGAATATCCACAAAAACTGGTAACGAAAGCAATTTCATTCCTGCATCAAGCGTATAAAATGGGCCGTTTTGCGACATTGCTAAATATGAAATGTTTGCGCGAAGCCAATATCGAAATTTTGATGGACCACAACGTTGAGCTAAATAGCATCGGAAATTGCTTTTAAAAATTCATTTCCTCCGACAACTTTTCAAAGGTGACACGCCAAATGGGACTTCAACAGAACATGCCAAAATAATAATATTTCCCCCAAAAAATTATGGGCATATCTAATGCAGTTTTATTATTCATTACAGTCAACGTTACGTTTCACATGACTGAATAACTTCATTAGCACATAAGTACCAAAATAAATAGTAATTTGGTTACCATAAACATGATACAATCTGGGGCAGTTTTTTCTTTTATATATTCTTTATTCACCTTCAAATTAAAATCATCTCAACACCTACGGGCTGCAGAGTTGCAAGAACCCATGCTTGACCAGAAGACCCTGTCAATTTACTACAATTTGGGAAGATTTATAAACATTAACATCTGTTAACACCCCGCCCCCCGCACTCATAACATTCAGAAGCATAATATAGTTATTATTCCCAAACTGAATTTTCATCATGATCTTCTTGAACAAAGGGAAAACAAGACGGATGTTAATATGTTGCTAAATTGACGCTTATCACTATCTAAAACGCATACAAAACCAAAAAAATTAAATAACAAACTACTAGTCATCCTCAAGAGGATACGTCTAAAAATAACAAAGGCGTAGAATTTGAAATAATAATGTCACAGGATGTCTAAATATACAAAATTAACATTTTGTAAAATGACTTCCTTTGTGAAAAAATAACTACGCAGCAAGCAAAGTATCTCTCTCTCTCTCTCTCTCTCTCTCTCTCTCTCTCTCTCTCTCTC
>NC_090750.1:102025531-102035531 GCF_036898095.1 Palaemon carinicauda
TTGGAGCCCTTGGGCTTATAACATCCTGCTTTTTCAACTAAGGTTGTAGCTTGGCTAGTAATGATAAAAATAACCAGACACTACAATCCTCCACTAAAGTTGAGAGATCCAAAGCCTTTTCTTCCCAAAGTCACACACACATATCTGCCGTATAATCTAATCACTTGTTGCCAGTCATGAGACGTTCATGCGATACAATTTTCCTAAAAGAAAACCTTAAATTCTCTATTTGTTGTAATTCTGCTAACTATGAAAATACACTACCTCCTTATATGAGGGAGCATAATAATAAAGGTAACGCATTACATCATATCAATGAATTAAATTTTCCTGCCGTTATAACAATATAATAATAATAAAGGGAACACACATCATCTTATCAATGAATGAAATTCCCCTGTCGTAATAACAATATGATTTCAGCGAGACAAAAATAAGAAGACATTGGCATAAACATGATTTCAAATAAAGAAAAAAAAGAAGAGAAAAGGATCATATTGCGAGAAAATCTAGCATAAAAAGACTCGCCGATTCTCAAAAACAATGAAATGTCAGTGAAAACAAAATGGTATTAAAAACGACAAAGGACTGCATGAAAAAAAACTCACCTGCTGCCAGAAAAGAAAATAATCGTACCGAGGATGTAAACAAACCAAAGAATAATAAATCATAAGACTCGCCCATTCTCAAAAACATTGAAATGCCAGTGAAACCGAAAACAGTATTCAAAGACGACACACGACTCACCTGCTTTCCAAAAAATAATCGTACCAAGGATGTAAACAGAACCGAAAACAATGAATTATAAATATACAGACACGCTGCAGAGCCCGTCCCTCCAAGCTCTCGGAGACGAATGACGGATGTTGGTGTGTCAAAGAGTGAGAAAAAGTGCACGAATTTATTTTTATTTAATACGAACGTTTGGTACTCGACGGGAAGCTCCAGGAAACGACGCGTCTGGGAAAAGCTAAACGAATATCTTAACCTCCAACGAGATGGTTTGACACTCAAAGGGACAGGAAGAGACACGTACAAGACGAGAAGGGTACACCCTTTGTTGTCGACAGGAAAACAAGCGTCCTTTGTTGACGACAGGAAGACGAATGAGATAGCAAACTACTAATTTTAGCAAGTGCTTTAGCATGATCAATTTGCAAGCATAAATACGCATTGTATCTCACAATGGATCATAACGTTAATGTAATTCAACATTCATACACACAAAAATATATTAGAGAGAAAATATAACAAGTAAAAAATGACACCAGTATTATCATAACCCTCAATGTCATTGCCATAATCATCACAAGAACATAAATAGATATGCCTCAGTAAAAAAACACAAAGGCACATGATACGAAATGCAAATACGTTTCGCTAACAGTGCAATCTTTAGTCATTTCCTGGAGTCTTCAGCACATATACTCGAATACTTAGAATCCTTCCGTTAAAGGCTTAAAGGATAATCATGAATGCCAGAGGCAAGGGAGAGTGACATTGCCCTATCAAGCAAGGCAATGCCCTAGAGACTAACCATACATACATATAATCAGCAACCAATCTAGGAGCAAGGAGGGCCAGCCAATGGCTGCTGATGACTCGGCAGATATACATATAAGCTCCCTCAAACCCTCCCCCCCTCCTTAGATCACAAGGATTGTGAGGTACCAGACCAAAGGAACTAACGAGTTTGAGTGGGTCTCGAACACCCTTCTGGCGATCACCAGTCAGGGACGTTACCACTTAAGCCATCACGACACTTGCTAAGAATATACTAATTCTCGTCTATCATGATGAAATGATTAACGGCATATCCTCTGGCTTTCACTAAACACTCAAAAAACTATAGATTTTATGGCTTTCAAGAGAAAACTGAAGACTTTCTTGTTTTCTAAGTGTTTCGACAATGAACGAGCATTATGCGGAATGAATGCTGAATGCTTTGGAAATGTATACGATAAAATGACTGAATAAAGTAGGGTTCTCCTGCAGTATAGGATCAGAGAAGTAGCACTTTGAGTAGGTCTAAAGTAAGTCTGAACAGCAATGTTACTTAAAGTTAACCTAAATCATCGGGATATATTATTTTGTGAATAATCAAACTATAGGAAGTTTAAATTAAAGGCAAAAGTACTTAAGTAAAAACCGTCAAAACCGTGGAACGTAGAGAGAAGAGGTCCCCTTTTTGTTTTGTTTCATTTGTTGATGTCGGCTACCCCCCCAAAATTGGGGGAAGTGCCTTGGTATATGTATGTATGTATATATATATACATACATACATATATATATAAAAATATATATATATATATATATATATATATATATATATATATATATATATATATATATATATATATATATATATATATATACAGCGAAGTATCACCTATAAATATAAAACCGCGACACCATATCGAATATCAAAACAATATCATGAACGTTCTAATTATATCATGTGAATAAAAAACTGGACCAGTTTTTCAAATTGGAAACGTATAACATTTTCACAATTAAACCCATCGGATTAAAAAGAACATGAATCAAATTAAACAGTAAGTATATGACTTGATTAGAACTGCATTCATCATCCATCATGCAATCAGCTTAATGTATAACAATATTGTACTTGGCAAATTAAAAGTCAAATAAATAGATTCAATCTAATAATATCCACTGTATAATCAAGATTGTATTGCAGTAAAGATTTGTTTTTAATACAACCGTATTAAAAAGACTTGATTAATAATCTTCTTACGTGAAATTCAGTCAGAGAAACAATAATTATCTTCCATACATTGTATAGGGAAACAACTCCAATTATGTTTCACAAGTGACCATTAATCATTATATTCCATGTTCAAGAAACAACACAATTGTTTCACAAAAGTGACCACTACTAATTACCTTTAACAATAAAGAAAACACAATTAATTGGCCTCCATATAAGAGAAAAAGTACAATTAATTATTTCCCCCAGTCCATATAAAGCTCCCATATTAATAAAACAACACTAAATTAAAATTCTCCAACCGAGATACAAGCACCATTAATTACTTTCCACATTACAGTACACCACATTCATTTCCTACCACATTGGAGAAACAGTACTATTCATTAACTCCCAAACTGAAGAAACACCATCAATTTCCTTCTCTATTAGAGTTGCAGCAATATTACATTCCACACTAGAGAAATAGAACTTGGAATTAGCAACACTAGAAATATATAACATTTAATTACAAGCATTAGAGAAATAGAACTTTTAATCACCAGGATTAAAGAAACGGGTCTCGTTATTAACCATCTTCCACACCAGAGAAACAGAACTGGAAATACTCTTCCACGTAAGAGAAACAGTCAGGAATGTAAACTGATCTAGCGCCCCTCGTAACCAATAAACTTTTCCGTTCAAGTTGTCCCAAAGTTAACATTCAAAGAGGATCACAATAAAAGATATCGTGTGGCACCACTCAAGTCATTCTTAGCAAAGAGGATAAGTTTCCTTTCCATTACATGCCTTGGAACACTGGGGGGGGGGGGAGGAGAAGTGATATAACAAACTCGTATCAAAGTCGACAGATATAAAAGCAACAGCTTTTGAGCTTCCCAAAGGAAACCGAGAATGTTAAGAGATTTATTATATTCTTAAAACAATACGCTAACAAAAACATTTAAGATAAGAAATAATAAAAGAAAATAATGCTAACACAGAAAAAGTGTTAAACAGTTAAACCTACTCCTATAAGAGCAGTTTTAGGTCTTCAAAGATATATGAAACACTGACAAGACTTATCATTTTTAACAAACCCAATCAAATAAAACCAATTTTACAGTGATGACGAATATAGAAATACAAGAATAACCTTCAGTGATGTAATGAAGCCACTCAAATATATAGAAGAGAAAAAATACAAAGGATGTCAAACCTAACCCACATGAACTAACAAGAACTAAATAAGGGTAGATGTGAATCGAAAAATAATAGTATACAAATTACAACCTTGTTATAGGAAGTAGAATTAAGTCGCATGATCAAGACTGGAAGTCATAAGACCAAATGTGTAAAACGACACAGAGAGAGAGAGAGAGAGAGAGAGAGAGAGAGAGAGAGAGAGAGAGAGAGAGAGAGAGAGAGAGAGAGAGAGAGAGAGTACGTATTAAAAAAGTATTTCCGGCCAACATTTGGATGAGAGAATTCTAATGACGATAAGCATGTAAGCCCAAACAAAATGCTGAATAGACATATAAGGATTTAGTATAAATACTGAATGTAAAGTACAGTTCGCATGATTATGAAGCCAAAAAATGCTGAATAGACATATAAGCATTTAGTATAAATACTGAATGTAAAGTACAGTTCGCATGATTATGAAGCCAAAAAATGCTGAATAGACATATAAGCATTTAGTATAAATACTGAATGTAAAGTACAGTTCGCATGATTATGAAGCCAAAAAATGCTAATACATACATATATATACATATATATATTGTATATATATATATATATATATATATATATATATATATATATATATATATATATATATAT
Source organism: Palaemon carinicauda (assembly GCF_036898095.1). Classification (NCBI taxonomy): domain Eukaryota; kingdom Metazoa; phylum Arthropoda; class Malacostraca; order Decapoda; family Palaemonidae; genus Palaemon; species Palaemon carinicauda. The sequence goes on from NC_090750.1 coordinate 102,030,087, forward strand.
ATATTATATATATATATTATATATATATATTATATATATATATATATTATATATATATATATATATATATATATATATATATATATATATATATATATATATATATATATATACTCCTACGTCTATTGACGCAAAGATTTCACCAGGCTTCTGTCTTGAATTTTTAATTCAATACTTCACTCATCATCTATATATATACATATATATATATATATATATATATATATATATATATATATATATATATATATATATATATATATATATATATATATATATATATATAATATATATATATATATTCTCTCTTTCCAACAACGTTTCCTCTAATAGGGGCTGTTTCAATGAAAACAAAAAATCATTTAACTAATCTTATACGCAACGTTTAAGCAAAAACAACAATTATCCTTCGATTGATCAAACAGTAATTTGTCCCTCTCGAGTCCCTTTAATGGCGAGGGAAGACATAAAACATTTGGCATATGGGGATAATGGAGGGAATGACAAGAGGGGTAAATCGTTACTGGGAGAAGGGAGACATCTGGAGTTGGTTTTAACCATTAGATGATGGTTTTTAATAATGACCATCAGGGATCGCCAACGGACTTTGTAATCCCTGTTGAGAGAGAGAGAGAGAGAGAGAGAGAGAGAGAGAGAGAGAGAGAGAGAGAGAGAGAGAGAGAGAATTTTGCACTGTTGTGACCACAGGCGGACTAAACATCTAGGCCTACAACAATCACCATTCTGAATTGAATTTATTAAAAACATAGAATGAAATGCAATTTACTAATATATCGTTAACAAGTCTCACGGAACATTTCATGCAAAAAAAAAAAAAGTATATTAATTCCATTATTCACAAAAGAAGCCACCCAAATACAAGCAACGGAGCAACTGGACTTTCAACATGGTTGGAACAAAGGTCGTCAACCTTCTGGGACAGAGACAGACTATTTCTCACGACAGAAAAAAACTAGACAGGAGAAAGCAGACCTGGAACTAACAATACACAACAGACCAAGAGATTCTGGATAGAAAAGGGTAAAAGAAAACCTTAAGCCGGAAAAAATTAAACTAGGCCTATTACAAAAGGCTCAGGAAACTTTAATTTGATAACCTTGATTATATATGTAACTGATATCGGCTTTATAAGCCGACAGCTGATGTGAGGAGGGCTTGGGTACTCCACTAATACAAAAGAAGTCAGGGGTTCATCCAATGGCTCAGCCTACCTAAACCGCCCCGCAAGGCACAGCTGTATGCTGACTACACTCTATGCAATATTACTCGCAACATTAAAACGGACACACCGTTCCTGACCTCACCTTTGACTGGTGAGTAATTGATATCAAACGAACCGTGCAACAAAAGCATTAGGCAGAAGTTAAAGCGAAAACACCATTAGATATTATCGAGGTGTTACTATTAAGCTTGGGTTCTCAACATCAGCCTATTCAATGCTTTGAAAGTTACACCAACTCATCAGATTTTTTAAATATCCTGAGAGAGAGAGAGAGAGAGAGAGAGAGAGAGAGAGAGAGAGAGAGAGAGAGAGAGAGAGAGCTCTTACAATAGAGAAAATTTTTTATCCAGGTTCAGTTTTGGATATTTTTTTTTTACTTACCCTGAAGTATTGCAACGTATTAACAACTGGTTCGTTTGTGCAAATATAGAGGATAAAAGTACGATAAAAAAAATTCATAAAATTACAGCACTTTTTCCATTTAAGAAATTATAAAAGTAAAAATACATTTCGCAGTTGGCAGTGCAGTATTGTATATACATTCGGAAACAATGCAGTTTATAGTATCAATAAGTCTTACATAGGATGAATAAACGCCATGTCCAAGCAACTTTCTAAAAATCATTATAAAACAATAGCGGATGCAGACTGGACTATAATAAACCATAAGATTTATTTCCAGTAGCAATAGCAAGACTGTGGCAAGGATAAGAAAGAAAATGACAGGATACGCCATTTGAAAACCATCGGCTTGAACCAAAAGAGAGCATGGCGTTATGTGCATCCATGACCAACATACCTGCATAAGCATAGCAGGAACATTACAGTGACATTCATTCATAATTCCCCGAAGCCCAGTCACTCCTTACAAACTATATCTCTGTATGAAAATGTAAAAATTAAAGTGATAGCATACACAATCAAATACAATAAACTCCCACTAGACATTCGGAAAGACTTGAGCCTTTCAAGAGGAAACTAAAGACTTTTTTTTGTTTCCTAAATGCTTTGATTACGTGGATTTGACAATAAAAGATACGCGGTGTGAAATACCGAATGCCTTGAAATGTATACAGTAAAATTAATTACTACAGGTCCTGTAGACAATATGGTTCCCTTGCAGGATAGGACAAGAAAAGCAGCCCCCAAAGGAAAGGAAATTAGTCAATAAACAGCATATTTATATAAACAGTCAACATTCATTCCCTAGTCTAGTCGCTTTCAATAAGAAGATAAATGTTATATCATTTGAGTGTGTTATTGTGATCCGATTTATACAAACCCTTAACTGTGTTCCTTATCCAGTAGATCGGAAAGACTTTTAGAGTAAAATTACTAAAATAAAAGACGCCATTGTGGCGATCGAAGACCACAGCAAGATTAGGTAAGACTACTCCCACCTCAGGCATCATTGAGCGCCAGGCCATACAATGAACGGACAAATTCAGTCAATACCATAAAAGGTCACTTGATAGAATAGCGAGAGAGCCACGTTATACAAAAGACCTGGAGATGCTATGTGATGATAAAATGTTATCTTTGTGAAAAAAAAAACGATGGACAAGCCAACAACCGTCTCCCTTCCCACAAGAATTCGTTAGACTGAAGGCTGCTTTCTGTCTCGTAAAATAGAATAAGTTCTAATACATGACCAGTTACAAATGGAAGTCATGTAAATTGCTGATTATATCAGCAATATGTCCCCTTAATGATATGATGCAACATAAAAAATGAAATAATAAAAATATAAATTAAACTGAAGAGATGTTCATTAGGCCTAGGTCGGGTTTTCAGTTTCAAGGTCTCTGATAAGTGACCCCTATAGAGTAAGCTGTCAAAATTGATAAACTGTCATCCATTTAACGAGAACTTGAATAAACAGAATACCTTACGCTAACTACAATACTGTATATACTTTCCTGCTTAGCTATATATATATATATATATATATATATATATATATATATATATATATATATATATATATATATATAAATATAAATGAAAATTCGACAATTGGTTTTCTTAATAATCTAAAGGTAAAATATACAATATACTCGTTTTAAAATACTAGAACAACCCAAATTCATTAATAGAATTAAGCCACACCAAATGGCATACAGAAACCGATCTGACAAACCTTAATACTAATCTAGGCCTAATCTATTCTTAGCAGAAGTCCTCCAGTTGATATGAAACTTTGCTTTTACGTAGTTTTACTTGCATTACGGCAACATCGATTTTCATGACAAATAATGTATTCTAAAAATATAAACCTACCAGACCTAATGCTTAGGTTAAACCAACTTCTAATGTGCAACGTAAATTTGCATAAGGCTAAGCATAAATGTGTATTATCAAATGAATGCAGAAATCAACAAGTAATCGGTTAAACAGCCACTTTGAAAGTACATAAACGGGTTTATTTTAAAAGCTAAACCGTTAAGTATTACGAGTTATAATGATAATTATATATCAAAATATGCAAATGAATCACAGCCGTAAATCCCCTGGGGAATTCGGCTTATAGATACTACCCCACTGAAAACTTTGCCCAACAAATAACAGGAAGTACTATAGTAACGATTTCTGAGGAGGCAAAAGCAACGGCTACCAGGGATGATGACTCAGTGGACGACAGGTAAGTGGGGGGGGGGGGATGGAGAAAGAGAGGGGAGGGGGGAATACGAAATGGGGAAGGGGGGGACCAGGTAAGCATTTGGTGAGGGATGGCATATAGACGTATCCCACTAGAACCAGTGTCTGACGTTGTTGTGCAATTTTCGTCCACTCAGACCTTGGACGAGAAGTTTAAGATAACCATTTCCAAAAGTTGGATAAAGTTTGCCATTACCTGTAAGGCAGAAAGGTTTTTCTTATCTAATCCAATTACACGAGCAAAGGAAAATACAAAATGAGTAAAAAGTAAACCATTCTCCTGACTGAAGGTAAACAGGTTCTAGTTTACATGGAATACGTCGTGTTCACCTATCATGACTCGGGAGTGTTTTCCATGCCTTCTTAAAATGACAATCTCAAATAAAGCAGGTGTTACGTAAAATAACTATAAACATCCATGTATGCAAGTAAGCAATGCGAGCATATATCTTGAAGCAGACAAAAAAAAAATACATATTCCATTTGAAGACTGTTCCAGCGCGGACCTTCCTCTTCCAACGGACGCCAGAGACTGGCCGCTTCCAGCAAATACCAAACAACAAAAATTCACCTAAATTGAACACTTAAAACACATATTCACCTTTTATGGTACAGATCCTCTCGGTTCACATACAATTTTCTCTTGATCTACGAGGCACGATCACTGTTTACATGACGAATCAAAGGGGGCGACTAGAGTAATATTACAGGACACTTCGGCCATATAGCATCACACCAAAGGTTCAAGAGCAACTGAGCTCCACCCATTTTGCCCTGCAGGTCGATGCTGGTGCCGGGACCAGCCCGGGTGTGGTTAACCAAAATATCGTACGGTTCAGCAATTTTCAAATTTATGTTTAAGTTATTCAAGATCTACATAATTAATCTGTACTCATAATAATGACTATTAATAACCCACATATCTAAAAAGGAGAAATAAATCAAGTTAGCATACATTGTCACAAACTTATAGCTAAACGATTCAACGGAAGAACAATGCTGCAGCATAATTGCGATGCCAGACGTACAAATATTGTTAAATGTTCCTTTTTGGTTAACTAGGATATCAAACATTGATAGTTCCTCTGCTTTTAATTTTCATAAAAGATGACTGACCTGCAGTAAATCCAAGGAATGAACACTTACCAACGCTTTTTAAAGATACATAAAACACGAAACTCATTTCCTGCCGCTGGTGCTTCAGCGCGCACAGCACATGGGACCAGACAAGAAACAAGTGAAAATTTATCTTTTATTTACCAACGTGAGTCTCCTTGTTAAATAAGATCTCGTGTTTAGATAACGGTTTAGATTTAATATAAGAATAATACTACTTGACAAGGGTTTAATATTTAAACAAGAAAAAATAAATATTAGATGATGTCATTTGAAAATTTTAGCTTCAAACCTTCTGCATTAACTTTAATTCGGCAAAAGTATTATCTTAAAATCTACTCCCCAACAAGTGTCTAATAAAGACAACTAAATAAAACGAGATGGAGAGGGAAAAAGAGAAAGCCAATTGCAAAATTGAGTGGCAAGTG
>NC_090750.1:102038031-102060531 GCF_036898095.1 Palaemon carinicauda
CGTCATAATTGACAGGTCTCGTACACTAGTAATAGTAAGAATAATTTCATACTGAACTGGTATAGTGTTAAGCATTTACAGGTCATGATTCCCACATAATTCTACTTCGAAAAAATAAAAGCAAACGATTCCTGATTTTTATAAATAAAAAATCAATATATAATTCAACCTTCTTTTGCCTATTACGTCAAGGTATACAATGACTGGCAGTTCCTACCCAAATCAGGTTCACGAAATACGCCATACTCTCTCGTTATATCTATCTGTCATTCTTATAAACTCATCTCCATTTTTAATCAATTTAAATATCTAGGTCAAAATCGTTTGGCTAATTTACGATGAGTTGTACTTGGACAAAATGCAAACATTAGCGTTTGTCCTCATCTATTTGATGTTTGAGTAAAATTTCCATATTCAATCAAGTTTTAATGACCTTTGAGATTGAGAGAGAGAGAGAGAGAGAGAGAGAGAGAGAGAGAGAGAGAGAGAGAGAGAGAGAGAGAGAGAGAGAGTTCTGAATCGGACCTTTAAAAAAAAGAGAATACATTTATTTCGGAGTATTGAACGGATATTATGAATGAAATTGAACCAACGTTCAAGAGTTTATTTGATCTAATTGCAGAGTATTTAGATTAGAGAAGCTTTCTTTAAGTGTATTTCCTACTGCATATAAACTACAAGCACACACACGTACGTATGTATATATGTATGTATGTATGTATGTATATACAACAACAACAAATGCAGCTGTTTGTAGTCCATTGCAGACAAAAGCCTCAGACATGTCTGAGGTTTGTCAATTTTTCATAATCACGCTTGACATTGCGAATTGGTGATAGTGGGAGACTTTTGTGTGATCGCTCACAGCAAACCAACCAACCTAGTATGAGTGGCCATGACTAGTACAGCTTTATTAATTATAGTGATACACAAACTCTTTCACCACGTTAATGTAACCCCACAAAATTGGCCGGTGTACATCATCAAAGGCTTTTTCATAGTCCACAAATGTCATCAAAAGTAGATTTCTATATTCTACACATTGCTGTACCACATGTCTTGAAATGAAATTTTGGTCAATACAACTACCTTTTCTAAATCCTGCTTGTTCATCTCTCAGATTTTCATCAACCTTTCTCTCTAGTCTCTTTAGAATAAGCATACTATATATTTTCATAACAACTGACGTAAGTGTTATGCCTCTGTAATTATTGTAATCAGACAGGTCTCCTTTTTTTTTTGCTATTTTCACCAACAATCCCAGCTCCAATTCATCAGATTTTGCCTCTTCACGCCACATTCTTCAAAATAATCTTGTATTTTGGGAGTCACTTCATTTTTAGCCAATATAATCTCAGCAGTTATTCCATCGCATCCAGGGGCTTTCCTTCTCTTTAGTTTTTTAATGATAGCTTCGACTTTAAACACACTGAATTAATTCCTGGGCACATCAAGGTCTTCCTCAGCTTCAGGTACACAAATCAAATTATTCCCTTCATATCTCCTATTCATGACCTCACTAAAATGTTCCACCCAACGTCACCTTTCTTCATCTTCTGTTGTTATAACAGAGCCATCTCTCTTTTTGATGGGTTTATGCTTCTTCTTCTTGGTCCCAGTAGAGATTTCATTAATAATTCTGCTATCAATTCTTACACCATAGCCAATCCCTGAATTCATAATTTTGTCAGCCTCATCTGCTCTCCTGTCTAAATTTTCTCTCCAGTCATTTCTGGCCTTTCTCCTGACCTCACAATCAATACTGATCTATATATATATATATATATATATGTGTGTGTGTGTGTGTGTGTGTGTGTGTGTGTGTGTACAGATATATTTATATATATAATACCACCAAAGTCAACCAACTCCTAGATTCACTAAAAGAAAAGATTAAGTAGAGATTCCTTCCTTAGATAAATAACCAACTTGCAATTTTTATCCTCACAAACTGGTAATTAGCATTTAAAATCTTCTTCTATAACTTATTATTATTATTATTATTATTATTATTATTATTATTATTATTACTTGTTAAGCTAAAACTCTTGTTGGAAAAGCAAAATGCTATAAGCCCAAAAGCTCCAACATGGAAAATAGCCCAGTGCGGAAAGGAAATAAGGAAACTACAAGAAAAGTAATCAATTAATATAAAATAATTTAAAAACAGCAACAACATTAAAATAAACATTTCATATATACTCTATAAGACTTTAAAAAAACAAGAGGAAGAGAAAGAAGATAGAATAGTGTGCCTGAGTATACCCTCAAGAAAGAGAACTCTACCCAAAGACAGTGAAAGACCATGGTACAGAGGCTATGGCACTATATGACTAGAGAACAATGGTTTGATTTTGGAGTGTCCTTCTCATAGAAGAGCTGCTTATCATAGCTAAAGAGTCTCTTCTACTCTTACCAAGAGGAAAGTAGCCACTGAACAATTACATTGCAATAGTTAACCCCTTGAGCGAGGAAGAATTGTTTGGTAATCTCATTGTTGTCAGGTGTAAGAGGACAGAGTAGAGTAATAAAACAACAATTACCACAAAACAAAGTCATCTTCAGTCCGGAAAGACAATAGACGCCCACATCTAGTCCGAGAGACTGCTCCATCAAAGACAAAGTCTTCCATTATCCTATCTCCATCTGGAAAATGACTCCTGGAGCGGCTTCATTACCAGACTGGTAATATTTCTCCATCTGGAAATTGTCTCATTACCAGACTGGTATCGCTTTGACATTTGCAACCCGGGGGATTAAGAGACTTCGAAATAACGCTCGTTATCAGTTCGGAATGAATGACACAGTACCTAATTAATCGGCTTAATAACGACCAATCCGATTTAAAAGGCCAGTGGAGAATGTGGAACTTGATGTGAGAATAATGTGGAGTTCAAACTGTCATTTTGCAAAAACATTCCTTCATCACTTCAGTAGCTTAGCTAATAATAATAATAATAATAATAATAATAATAATAATAATAATAATAATAATAATAATAATAATAATAATAATCAAATGATGTTGCGCGACAGACGTTTCGTATTCGATCCTGTCTATTTGCCGTTGGAATTCTTTAAGATGATTGATGGAATTTAGTGAATATTTGTGAATAAAAGGGCTATATGGAAGATTCATTCAAATTTGAGATGGATCCACCAATATCCTAAAAAAAATTCATACTGTCGTAGGTAGAGATATTAGTTTTGAGGCATTGCCACGTACAGTTGGACACACAGAAATTCCAAGCACATCTCGCTCCGAGGAAATACACCCTGTCACACGGTATCTGCGCAGCGAGTTCTTGAGTTTAGCCCCGCCCACCATCTCTGTCATCCCTCTTTACACTAGCTGTTTGGTTACTCGCTGTGAACTTATGGTGTGGCAAGGATTCCTGGGTCCAACTGTACGTCTCTCTCTCTTTCTCTCTCTCTCTCTCTCTCTCTCTCTCTCTCTCTCTCTCTCTCTCTCTGTACACGAATCCCCTTACACATATAAAGGGGAAACAAATTGAGCTAATTCATCAAAACATTTACAAATGAAGAAGGTAAACTATATACAGTAAAGTTGCGTTATTTCCCTTTCATATCATGCATCTTTATTATTATTATTATTATTATTATTATTATTACTAGGTAAGCTACAACCTTAGTTGGAAAAGCAGGATGCTATAAGCCCAAGGGCTCCAACAGGAAAAATAGCGCAGTTAGGAAAGGAAATAAATAAACTACAAAAGAAGTAATGTAAAAGATGAAATAAAATATCGTAAGAACGGTAACAACAATAAAATAAATCTTTCCTATATAAACTATAAAAAAACTGAATAAGAGAAATAAGATAGAATAGTATGCCCGGGTGAGCCCGAATGTTCCTTCAAGCAAGAGAACTCTAACCCAAGACAGTGGAAGACCATGGTACAGAGGCTATGGCACTACACAAGACTTAGAAAACAATGCTTTGATTTTGTAGTGTGCTTCTCTTAGAAATAAGAATAAAAATCAATTGGTATCGGGATTCGGGAAACACAAAAGCAGCTGTTAGATACCGAAGACTACAATTGAAGGAAAGGACTAATCAAATCAATGTACTTTCGAGTCCGAGAAGCATATACAATCAGAAAATAACTGCAGTAATGATGCAGTGAAAAAACTATTGACTGAATACTTAAATACAGCGTATTTATTGAGAAGTCCTCAAAGAGTAAAAAGCGAAATAAACTATGTAATATTCCAGAGAGAAAGAACAATGAAGACGAATGATACATTACAGTAGCAAAATCTAGCAAAAGACAAATAAACATAATTAGAGAACATTTCTATCTGTTTCCTTATTTCCTTTCCTCACTGGTCTATCTTCCTTGTTGGAGCCCTTGGGCTTATAGCATCCTGCTTTTCCAACTAGGGTTGTAGCTTAGCTAATAATAATAATAATAATAATAATAATAATAATAATAATAATAATAATAATAATAATAATAGTAATAATACTTTACACTTCTTTTTTATATACTGACCGGGGATGAATCTACGGTAACATTTAACTAAAGTCTACGGACACTGCATCCCCCCTTTCATATGCTGACTGTAGACGAAAATGTAAATACGGATCATCTCCACAATTTAATGGTCCATGACCAAGGTCTATATATACCAGGTCAGCCAACGCGCAGCTTAAGCTGTGATTCACCCATACTGTGACGTCAAGCTTCCCCGTCTCACACACGTGGGTAAACAAAACAAAGGACCGTCACCGTTGCCTTAGTTAGCTACCTATAGAGGTAACGTAAACAATAGGAGACGCTGTGTCCATTATCATTTTATTCATTCATTCATTCTGTCATTAATAATGCCAAGTAACCACAGTATTTGGCTGTTATAATAGACATGACAAACCTAAAAGCTCAAACATAAAATACCATCGCTTTCCAAAAGAAAAACCATACATAGACCAGTGGATACACATGCATGTTGCCGTGCAGACAGAATTAACGTTGTGAATGCTACTGTTTGCTCATTCATTTTAAACCAGAAAGAGTTTTTGTTTTCTCAGATGTTCCACATTTAATTAAATTAGTTAGAAATAATTTTATTGACTCCGGTTTTTTCCTCAAGACTGAAGAGTGTATTTCAGATGACGGCATACGGGAAATGCTTAATAAAACCAAAAAAGAATATAGGCTTGCATATAAGATTAATGAAATGCATTCAACTGTAACAGGTCAACAAAGACAGCGCTTTAAATTAGCAGTTCAATTACTGTCTAGGTCATGTGGCAACTCATTAAAATATTTATGGGAAAAGGAACTATTGGAGTGTCAAAACTGGAATCAAACATCTGATTTTATTCTTTTGATAAATGATTGGTTCGACATAATGAATTTTTCCTCCATGTATGGAGAGTTTGGTAAAAGCAATGCTTTTGGTATTGATGTAGAAAAACAAACAGGTACACTGCTCAAGGTAACCGAGGTAATGAATACTATGAGAGTTAGAAATCCTAATACAAAAAGTCTTTTCAAGTTTCAGAAAGGAATAATCTTATCATGTAAATCTACCATTGCTTTGTTTGATATGTTAAAAGGCTCTTATAGTATTGACTACCTACTTACACAAAGACTAAATCAAGATTGCCTTGAACATTTCTTTGGGTGTATAAGGCAAATGGATGGGTACTATGATCATCCTCAGGCTGTGAACTTTAAATTTCGGCTAAAAAAATGTTACTAGGAAAGGAAATTAAGATATTAAGTGAAAAGTGTAATATCACCACTGTTGAAAAATCTCATGAATCCGCCAAAGACGATGAATCTATCACGAAAGAAAGGGACTTAGCGTTAGAAATATGCCTAACAACGCAGATATTCAGAAATTTAGATTTTGATTTAGAGAAAGATGCTTTAGACGAGGAAGAAGACCTTTTGAGAGCAAATAAAGAAATAAAGAAAGATATTGGGGGAGTAATCGAGGAAGAGGCTCTTAAATATATTGGTGGATATATTGTAAAGAAATTTTGGGTAAAATATCCTGAGTTAGGAAAGAAGACTGAAGAAGTGCTAAGGAATGATACTTGGATAGCATGTGTTAATCGGGGGGAATTACATGCGCCTTCTAGTCAGTTTTTTCCACATTTGTTAATAATGCGGGAGATTTTTAATGCTGTACACGGGGAAGCTCTCATGGAGGGAAAAAATTGTTTTAAAAAGCTTTATTTAGAATTAAAACAGTCTGGAATTGCAGTTCCTGACGATGTTATTGCTTTTTTTTGTTAAGATATCGGTATATTTTCGAATGCGATATCTTAATAATTTGATAAAGTATAGAAAACCTCATTGACTGTGTGATAGATCTACGTTCTTAATGGGTCTCGCCAACACTAAGCCCCTTCAGATGACGTAGGTGCGCAGAAGAGGCTTAAAATCGGTACGCTGTCTGGCTGACCTGGTATATCTGGACCGTGTCCATGACCTAAGATAAGATTTCGTCAAAATCCGTCGAGTAGTTTTCACGCAACCATGTCCACAGATAGACAAATAAATAAATAAAACAACTATATTTTATAACCTTGGTGGAGGTAATAATAATAATACACCACTATAAACAGAAATAGATATAAGGACGACTAACAGAATCTAACAGGGGCCCTTTGCGTTAATAGGCGTAGGAGGAGATGACGATGATGATAGCTAGATAGATAGATAGGCAGATTGATAGACTACCCCGTTGCATTTTCCTCCAGAACTTAAGATACCTTTGTGGTCTCTTGGCAAGTTAAGCTTGAAGATGCTCAGACCAGACAATACCCCCCCCCCCACCCACCCCTATTTTTTCTACTGTGCATAGCATTTGCAGCAGTGACGGGGGTGGGGGGGGGGGTGTTGGTCGTAGTGGGGTTAGGGGGGCTACTTGATCCTTATTTCACGCTGCGGTATTCTGGAATTCCAGGCGTTTTCCAGAACCACTAATCTTCCTCCACCTCCTTACTTCTTGGCTGCTGTCCTTCTTACTTTTCCAGTTCCTTCTGTTTTCTTCCTGTATATTTTCTTCTTTAAGATAATTTTCTTTATTTATCCATTCCATCTTTTTCGTGATTTCTTCCTATATTTTCTCATTAATATTCTATTTCTTATATTCTATTATTTTATCTCAAATAAATTTCCTAACCCTCTTTTCTTTTACTTACTCCTTCTCATTATTATCACTTCTCTCTTTCTTACTATTATTCCCTCCTGTTTTGTTCCCCCTTTCTTCTTACGCTTCACCATACCTCCCTTTATCTGTCTCCCTATCTTATCAGCCATTCTCTCCCTCCCCTCCCATCTATTCCCTCTCTCCTCCTGTTTCCTAACTGTCTCCTCCCCTCTCTCCTTCTCCTGTTTCCTCACTGTCTCCTCCCCTCTCCCCTTCTCCTGTTTCCTTACTGTCTCCTCCCCTCTCTCCTTCTCCTGTTTCCTCCCCTCTCTCCTTCTCCTGTTTCCTCCCCTCTCTCCTTCTCCTGTTTCCTCCCCTCTCTACTTCTCCTGTTTCCTCACCGTCTCCTCCCCTCTCTCCTTCTCTTTCCTCACCGTCTCCTCCCCTCTCTCCTTCTCTTTCCTCACCGTCTCCTCCCCTCTCTCCTTCTCCTGTTTCCTCACTGTCCTCTATCCTTCTCCTGTGTCCTCACACTCTCCTCGCCCTTCTCCTTTTGCCCCTTTCTCTCTCCTCCAAACTCCCCCTCCTCTTCTCCCATCCCTCTCCCTCCTTCTCCCTCCTCCTCCCTCTCCTCTCCCTCTCCCTCCTCCTCCCTCTCCTCTCCCTCTCCCTCCTCCTCCCTCTCCTCTCCCTCCCCCCCCTTCCGTTCCCGCTTCACAAATTGGCCGGGATTCCAGTCCCGTCTATTGCATTCCCCTGCAAGCAACATTTACCCTTAGGCTCTGCAATGGACTCTCGAGAGAGAGAGAGAGAGAGAGAGAGAGAGAGAGAGAGAGAGAGAGAGAGAGGTGTCCCCTGGACTCTAGAAGTTTGATCAATATCTATTTCTCTAATTTGATTTGATGCTTCAAGTTTTAGAATTATAATGTGACCCTGACAATACAAAAAAGGAAAATAAAACTATTTTGTAAATCAGCATATTGAGAGAGAGAGAGAGAGAGAGAGAGAGAGAGAGAGAGAGAGAGAGAGAGAGAGAGAGAGAGAGAGAGAGAGTGAGGAAGGGTGAAGTGTCCATCGGACTCTTACAGTTAAATCAAAATCTTTTTCTTTTATTTGAATTGATTTATTCAAATTTTAGAATTCAGATGTTACTCTGACAATCCCCAAAAAAGGAAAATGTATTCTATAAATCAGAATTCAGATGTTACCCTGACAATCCCCCCAAAAAGGAAAATATATTCTATAAATCAAAATATTGATCTTCGTTTTTTTCGGGAAGATTAATTCTAAATTGTTTAAAGTAAGCAGCGAATTGTGTACCTGGTGGTCAGTTGACAGTGATGGGTCGTAGTTTTGGTCGATAAGGCCATTGGTCTTGCAACTTCATACCAAAACAATGAAAATAGATTTTATATATATATATATATATATATATATATAGATAGATAGATAGATAGATAGATAGATAACGAGTTCACTACAAAGAGGTAAAAATGAAAAAAAAAATTCTTTGGATTCTTTCTTTTACACTTGCTATTGTGATATCACGTGAAAGTTTGTGATTATCCTACTCGTACAGCGTGTGTGTACGCGTGCACACACACACACCCACACACACACACACACACACACACATATATATATATATATATATATATATATATATATATATATATATATATATATATATATATATATATACAGTATATATATATATATATACACACATACAACAACAAAAAGTACAAATGCAGCCGTTTCTAGTCCATTGCAGGACAAATGCTTTTGACATACCTTTCATGATCAACTGCGGATTGGTGTTTGTGGGAGACTTTTGTCTCATCACTCACAGCAAACCAACCTAGTGTGGATGGCTCTGACTAGTACAGCTTTGCTGATTATGGCGATCTCTCTCTCTCTCTCTCTCTCTCTCTCTCTCTCTATATATATATATATATATATATCACTAACACTCGTGATTTCAGTTAATGTAAATATTGACCACAATGCCATTTAATACCGAATTCTATTTTAGGAATATATATCCACAGGAATTCATTTATGGTAATAGCTTCTGGCGGGGCAAAACCATGCCTGTAAGGACTCTACCAACTGAGCTATCAAGAGAGATATAAGTTCATGACAAGTCACCGTACATATTCCTGTCGAATTCAGGAATCTGTTCATAGACTTGAAATAAACCCATTTCCACCATGATAGCTGAATTCAGAGTTTGCAACACGTGACTATTCATGGTGAATATATATATATATATATATATATATATATCACTAACACTCGCGATTTCAATCAATGTAAATATCAACCACAATGGCATTTCGTGTCAGAATGAAGTAATTGAAGATTTTTAGTTTTTATATTAATATATCGGTCTAATAAAGACCCCCCAAAAAAATCCTATAAAGAAGAATCTTGGTAATTCAGAACAATTAGAACTACTAGATATACTTTATTCACTGAAGAAAATTGTATAGAAAAATAATCAAATCAGTTGTATACTAATTTAGTACTTGTATATTTACATAAACTCTAAATCTTACGATAAACATGTGGTCGTAAACAGAATATCTAATATTCGTGAATTTTAACATGCATTTCGTAATTATCGCGCAGACACTTCAGGGATACATGAAAATAGGCTAGAAATCACTAAAAAAAATTTGAGAGAGAGAGAGAGAGAGAGAGAGAGAGAGAGAGAGAGAGAGAGAGAGAGAGAGAGAGAGAGATGTGATTGGTATCTCCCGTAAACTGACAAACCATTTACTCAAGATAAATAGATGAATAAATAAATAAATAAATAGTTAAATGAATAAATGAAAAATAGATAATTAAATGAATAAATAATTCGATAGATAGATACATAAATAAATAAATAAGCATAACACAAAGACATGGAAAAGTTCCCGTTTTCCCCTAAATGGCAACGTTGTGTATCTAGAATGCTGTCTGAGTTTAAAAGTTAGTGTTCTTAGCCTAAGGTTCTAGAACTCCCCTGGGCTGTTCGTGAAGCGATTTAATTTCCAATCATAAGTTAAGTTCAAACGAAATTGATTGTATCCAAAGCATTTGTAATTTACAATGAAATAGCTTAATTGATAAAAGCTTCACTTTCATGAAAGTAACAGAGGCCTTGGGGTAAACATTTGCTTGAGCGTACACCCAGGCACATTATTCCGTTTTCTTATTTTCTTTCCTCACTGGGACATTTTCCCTGTTGGAGCCCCCTGGGTTTATGACATCCTGCTTTTCCAACTAGGGTTTTAGCTTAGCAAATAATAATAATAATAATAATAATAATAATAATAATAATAATAATAATAATAATAATAATAATAAAAATCTATCCCGTTAAGAATTACAGCAGAATTTCTGTAAGTTTTCAATTGTGTCATGCTTACAATAAATCCATTATGTTTTATTACTCTGTATTTTCTTGTTGAAGTATTTCTTGAGGTTAAAACGTTATCTGCGTTGTTGCACATATAAAGACTAAACACTTGAAGACACTGTTATATATAATAAATTTATCCTCTTATATTGTAGTTATTATGCTTACATTATTATCGTTACTAGCTAAGCTACAGCTCTAGTTGGAAAAGCAGGATGCTATAAGCTAAAGAGCTTCAACAGGGAAAATAGCCCAGTGAGTAAAGAAAATAAAGTAACATAAAACAGTGCACCTGAGTGCACCCTTCAAGTTAAGTAAGAGAATTCTAACCCAAGGCAGTGGAAGACCATGGTACAGTGGCTATGGCACTACTAAAGACTAGTGAACAATGGTTTGATTTAGGAGCATCCTTCTGGAAGAGCTGCTTACCATCGTTAAAGAGTCTCTTCTACCTTTACCAAAAGAAAAGTAGCCACCGAACAATTACAGTGCAGTAGTTAAACCCTTGAGTGAAGATGATTTTTTTCGATTATCTTAGTGTTGTCAGGTGCATTATGAAAGAAAAGGGCGTGTAAAGAATAGGCTAGACTATTTGGTGTATGTGTGGGCAAAGAAAAATAACCCGTAACCAGAGAGGGATCCAATGTAGTATTATCTGGACTCTGGAGAGTCTAGGGACCCAACAACTCTCTCGCGGAAAAGACGCAAAATAAACATCAGAAATGCAGAAATCATGTTCCTACAAACAGGAGAGAGAGAGAGAGAGAGAGAGAGAGAGAGAGAGAGAGAGAGAGTTTTCTGGCATCCTGACATCTAAGGTCATTGACGCAGAGAGAGAGAGAGAGAGAGAGAGAGAGATTTAACTTTTTATCCCAATAATGGAATCTTGCGGCGAATGTTATTAGGACAGGCAGGCAGGCGACGGAGGCACCTCGCACGTAATGGAAATTTAATATCAGTCATTAGCTTAATCAGACGCAGAGACATGATCGTTGGCACTGCAATTGGCTTACCTATTTCGGTCCCTTCCCCCTTTGTTATCGGATATTAAAGCTTTGGTGCCCATTTCTGTAATCTTCATAATGGGGTCAGTTAGGAGCAGCGGATTGGTAAATTTCTAGTAAATGCTAATTTTCACTTATATTAAATGGGTTAAATTTTGTTTTTAGTTTCACTATTGTAAGACTATAAAACATGTAGCCTATCTTTGAGTCCATCGTCTTTGAGACTCCACATTTTTCTTTATTTTTGTTCCGAGTTATAGTCAAAGACACTAAGCTGATTGCCCGATTTAGCTGTACACCTTTTTATCAAGTAAGCTCTACGATAATTTAGATCTCCTATAATAATAATAATAATAATAATAATAATAATAATAATAATAATAATAGCTATTTTAGGTTGCACGACCGTTACCGTGAGAATTGCCACCCTTTGAGTTGCCAATAAGTATTTTCATAAATAGTATTCTTAAGTATTCTGGGCATTTGAAATCATTATAGAAAACATGTGAGTTCCTGTGTTATCAATATTAGTATTATAAGCCGTGCCTACGCCAAACGGAATTGGTTACAGCGAGTTTATTTGTATACTGCGCACGATATTACAGCGAAGAGCTTTGTTGTGCATGATACTTAATCAGTGCTCTATAGTGAACAATTCTTTACCAGTGTTTGTTGTGGAATTTTCAAAGAAGTCGACGTTATTCCATACTACGAATAGAAAAAGAAAAAATATATTCTATTAGGTGTGTAAAAAAGAGAGAAGAAAATAAAAGAACTAGAATAAAGAAGAAAACTAAGGAGGTGCCGATGGAAAGGCTAATCCCTCCTCCCAGCAACTGAACTGAATTGATTATTGAACTATCACACTTGAGTAAGTTTGAGTCTCGTTCTTCTTCCTACTGCGTCAAAACTTGTAAACAAATTCCAATAAATCAAGTAGGTTATACATTTTAACAGTTAGATATATTAAATGTTTCATGCTACGATAGCATCATGTTCTCATTTTAGTTCATGGGTTTCATACTTACCCACACATTTAAGCATTAGTATAAAATGTCTATCATTGCAAAGTAGCTTCTCGGTCATTCTAGGCTAGCCAGACCTACAGTAGGCACAACCTTATAAAATATTTCGTAAGCTAGGGCTAGGCTAGATAAGTTATTACTACTAACCTTGTTTACACAATTTCTCCATCTTCCTTTTGATGATTTGAAATGCGTGCTCTCCAAGATGTAAACAAAACAAATAGTCGGCGGGTAACAATGGATTGAGTTCGTTCGCTGTAGTTTTCAATTGCACGATATTTTACCAGACTGTTTTAGTGTACACGATACTTTACCAGTGTTACGTTGTTGTGCACGATACTTTACTAGTGTTCCTTAGTGCACGATACTTTGCCAGTGTTCTCTTGCGCACGATACTTTGCCCAAATGGTCCTATCGCGATACTGGACCTCCAAACCGACTTATGAAGAACAGTAGGCCTATCGACTATCCATAGGCGCATATTCATCACAACTACAAGTAAGTTGGTAAGCCGTTTAATTTGCATTCAGTATATTATTTTGAGAACATTCTCATTAGAGGCTTCTTGAATTATACCAACATTACCCACAAATACGTCATTATAAAGGTAGAATATAGGGGTTTGATGACCTAATATTTTGATTTGGCAAGATAGTACCACATTGGATCCTTCTCTGGCTACGGATAATTTTTCCTTTGCCTACACATAAACCGAATAGGCTGTCTTTTTCTTTACACATTTTTCTCTTTCCTCACACAACTGATTGCACTCAAGATAACTGGAAAATCTTCTCTCAAGGGTTTAACTGCTGATTTTTAACTGTTCTGTGCCGCTTTACACTTGGCTCTTCTAGGAAGACACACCCCTAATCAAATCATTGTTATACAGTGTTTGGTAGTGCCATAGCCTATTGTCTTCCGCTGTCTTGGGATAGAGTTCTCTTGCTTGAGGGTATACTCAGGCACACTATACTAGTTTTCCTTTTATTTCCTTTCCTCACTGGGCTTTTTAACCCTGCTGGAGCCCTAGGATTTAGGGAACAGTCTACTTTTCCAACCAGGGTTGTAGCTTAGCTAGCAATACTACTAATAATAGAGCTATTTCCTCGGGCTCACGATTTTTATTTGTTGTGTGAGTTTTTGGAGAGAGAGAGAGAGAGAGAGAGAGAGAGAGAGAGAGAGAGAGTGAATAAAAAATATATGGAAGATTATAGCTGTTAAACGCTGATAAACCGAGAATTTTACATGGTTTTTTTTTTTTAACAAAATCCTGATACAGTATTTTTACCAAGTCAGAACTTGAAACTAAATGGAGAGAGAGAGAGAGAGAGAGAGAGAGAGAGAGAGAGAGAGAGAGAATGGATGGCTCTTTGTTCAAGACTTAATGAAGGAGTTTTTTTGGGAAAGGGAAAAATCTGGAAAAATCTTTTGGATCAAGGAAAGATAAAATATACGATAGACGCAGAAAATCCTAATGAAATTGGCTCATTAAATTCAGAAAGGAGTTATTTACGCAGGTAACTGATACACTGCAGTAATAAATTGGCTCTCGGCGATATAGACGAAAGAAAACAATTTTGATTTATCATTTATTCACTGATTTTCTCCGGAGAAAAGTTTTATTGAGGTAATTTGTTTAATTGGAATATATGTTAAAATATCTTATTAAGTTGGTAAGCCGTTTAATTTGCAATTAGTATATTATTTTGGGAACATGCTCATTAGAGGCTTCTTGAATTATACCAACATTACCATAAATACGTCATTTCAAAGGTAGAATATAGGGGTTTCATGACTGATATTTTGATTTTGCCAGATAGTACCACATTGGATCCTTCTCTGGATACGGATAATTTTTCCTATGCCTACACATAAATCGAATAGGCTGTCTGATTCTTTACACATTTTCCTCTTTCCTCATATATCTGACAATACTTGAGATAACTGGAAAATCTTCTCTCAAGGGTTTAACTGCTGCTTTTTAACTGTTCTGTGCCGCTTTACACTTGGCTCTTATATAAGGACACACCCTAATCAAACCATTGTTCTACAGTGTTTGGTAGTGACATAGCCTATTGTATTCTTCTGTACTAGGATAGAGTTCTCTTGCTTGAGAGTATACTCAGGCACACTATTCTAGTTTCCTTTTATTTCCTTTCCTCACTGGGCTATTTCCCTGCTGGAGCCCTAGGATTTATGGAACCGTCTACTTTTCCAACCAGGGTTGTAGCTTAGCTAGCAATACTACTACTAATAGAGCTATTTCCTCGGGTTCACGATTTTTTATTTGTTATGTGTGTTTTTGGAGAGAGAGAGAGAGAGAGAGAGAGAGAGAGAGAGAGAGAGAGAGAGAGATAATTGATGGCTCTTTGTTCAAGACTTAATGAAGGATTTTATTTGTTGAAAAGGGAAAAGTCTGGAAAAATCTTTTGGATCAGAGGAAAGATAAAACATACGATCGACGCAGAAAATCCAAATGAAATTGCCTCATTAAATTCAGAAAGGAGTTATTTACGCAGGTAACTGATACATTGCAGTAATAAATTGGCTCTTGGCGATATAGACGAAAGAAAAGAATTTTAATTCATCATTAATTCACTCTGATTTTCTCCATTGGAAAGTTATATTGAAACCATTTGTTTAATTGGAATATATATTAGAATATCTTATTAAGCTGATAAGCTGTTTCATTTGCAATTAGTGTATTACTTTGGGGACATATTCATTAAAGTTTTTTTTTCTTTTTTTTTTCTTTTAACTATACCCACATTACCGGTAAATACATCATTGTAAAGGTAGAATATAGGTGTTTAATGGCTGATATTTTGACTGGCCAGATAGTACCACATTGGATCCCTCTCTGGTTACGGACAATTTTCCTTTGACTACACATAAACCGTTTAGGCTGTCCTGTTCTTTACATATTTTCCTCTTTCCTCATACACCTGACTACATTAAAGATAACCGTAAAATCTTAACTCAAGGGATTAAATGCTGCACTGGAATTGTTCAGTGGCTACTTTCCACTTGGCTCTTTTAGGACACACCATAATCTAACCATTGTTCTACAGTTTTTGGTAGTGCCATAGCCTATGGTCTTCAGTTGTCTTGGCGTAGAGATTGTTCTACAGTTTTTGGTAGTGCCATAGCCTATGGTCTTCAGTTGTCTTGGCGTAGAGATTGTTCTACAGTTTTTGGTAGTGCCATAGCCTATGGTCTTCAGTTGTCTTGGCGTAGAGATTGTTCTACAGTTTTTGGTAGTGCCATAGCCTATGGTCTTCAGTTGTCTTGGCGTAGAGATTGTTCTACAGTTTTTGGTAGTGCCATAGCCTATGGTCTTCAGTTGTCTTGGCGTAGAGATTGTTCTACAGATTTTGGTAGTGCCATAGCCTATGGTCTTCAATTGTCTTGGCATAGGTTTGCTGAAGGTAATCATCTATTCCCTAGTTTGCAATTTGGTTTTCGTAAAGGCCTTGGAGCATGTGATGCCCTTCTTACAATCTCCAATGCAGTACAGAAATCCCTTGATTGTGGTCGTGAAGTTTGTATGATTGGCCTTGATTTTAGTGCTGCCTTTGACCGTGTTAATCATGAGGCCCTTGTTTTCAAACTGAAACAGTTGGGAGTGGGTGGGTCGTTTCTTAGCATTATTATTGATTTTTTAAGTAGTAGATCTCAAAGAGTAGTTGTTGATGGGCACCATAGTGAGTATAGGAATGTGATATCCGGTGTTCCACAGGGTAGTGTTCTTGGCCCATTACTTTTCATACTATATACACATGACATGTGGTTTGGCCTAGAAAATAAGCTTGTTGCATATGCAGATGATGCTACTCTCTTTGCATCAATTCCATCCCCTGAATGTAGACCTGGGGTTGGTGAATCCCTTAATAGAGATCTAGCTAAAATTAGTGTATGGTGCAAGTTATGGGGTATGAAGTTGAATCCTAACAAAACTCAAAGTATGATTGTAAGTAGGTCAAGGACGGTGGCTCCTCAACATCCGGATCTCAGTATTGATAATGTTTCTTTAAATTTGTATGACTCTTTCAAAATTTTAGGTGTGATTCTCGACAGCAAATTTACTTTTGAGAAACATATAAGGTCTGTGTCTTCTTCAATTGCACAAAAAATTGGCTTATTGAGAAAGTCTTTTAAGATATTCGGTGATCAATCTATTCTGAAGAAGTGTTTTAATTCTTTTATTCTACCTTGTTTTGAGTATTGTTCTCCTGTCTGGTCTTCAGCTGCTGATTCTCATCTTAATTTGTTGGACAGAAACTTACGGTCTATTAAATTTCTTATTCCTGATCTAGATATTAATCTCTGGCACCGTCGTTCAATTAGTTCATTATGCATGTTGCATAAGATTTTTCATAACTCTGACCATCCTTTACATTCAGATCTCCCTGGACAATTCTATCCTGTTCGTAATACTAGGCTGGCAGTTAATTCTAATAGCCAGGCCTTTTCCATCATAAGACTCAATACCACGCAGTACTCTAGAAGTTTTATTCCAGCTGTTACCAAGTTGTGGAATGATCTTCCTAATCGGGTTGTTGAATCAGTAGAACTTCAAAAGTTCAAAGTTGGAGCAAATGCTTTTTTGTTGACCAGGCGGACATGAGTCTTTTTATAGTTTATATATGACATACAGTATTTGTTTTTGAAGTTGTTAATAGTTTATATATGACATATCTGTTATGACGTTGTTACTTTTTTTAGAATGATTTACTGTTAATTTGTTCTCTTCACTTATTTATTTCCTTATTTCCTTTCCTCACTGGGCTATTTTTCCCTATTGGAGCCCCTGGGCTTATAGCATTTTGCTTTTCCAATTAGGGTTGTAGCTTGGATAGTAATAATAATAATAATAGAGATTGTTCTACAGTTTTTGGTAGTGCCTTAGCCTATGGGCTTCAGTTGTCTTGGCATCGAGTTCTCTTACTTGAGGGTATACTCAGGCACACTATTCTAGTTTCCTTTTATTTCCTTTCTCACTGGGCTATTTTCCCTGCTGGAGCCCTATGATGTAGGGAATAGTCTACTTTTCCAACCAGGGTGTAGCTTAGCTAGCAATGCTAATAATAATAGAGCTATTGATAAAGTATCATGGATGACGAGCCAGTCTTATACCGACCGATCACGCATTTCTTCGGTTTCACGCTCTTTATTTGTTGTGTATTTTTGAGAGAGAGAGAGAGAGAGAGAGAGAGAGAGAGAGAGAGAGAGAGAGAGAGAGAGAGAGAGATAATGACTTTGTGCACGAATTAATGAGGATTTTTTTTTTAAAGGAAAAGTCTGGAAAAAATATTTTGTATCAAGGGAAAAATAAAATGAACGATCGACGCAGAAAATCCAAATGAAATTGCCTCTTTAAATTCAGAAAGACATTATTTACGCAGGTAACTGATACATCGCAGTAATAAATTGACTCTCGGCTATATAGACGAAAGAAAACTATTTTGATTTATCATTTATTCACTGATTTTCTCCGGAGTAAAGTTCTATTGAGGTAATTTGTTTAATTGAAATATATGTTAGAATATCTTATTAAGTTGGTAAGCCGTTTAATTTGCAATTAGTATATTATTTTGGGAACAAGCTCATTAAAGGCTTCTTGAATTATACCAACATTACCATAAATACGTCATTTCAAAGGTAGAATATAGGGGTTTCATGACTGATATTTTGATTTTGCCAGATAGTACCACATTGGATCCTTCTCTGGATACGGATAATTTTTCCTATGCCTACACATAAATCGAATAGGCTGTCTGATTCTTTGCACATTTTTCTCTTTCCTCATACAACTGAATACACTTAAGATAACCGGAAAATCTTCTCTCAAGGGTTTAACTGCTGCTTTTTAACTGCTCTGTGCCGCTTTACACTTGGCTCTTCTAAGAGGACACACCCTAATCAAACCATTGTTCTACAGTGTTTGGTAGTGCCATAGCCTATTATCTTCCGCTCTCTTGGAATAGAGTTCTCTTGCTTGCGAGTATACTCAGGCACACTATCCTAGTTTCCTTTTATTTCCTTTCCTCACTGGGCTATTTTCCCTGCTGGAGCCCTAGAATTTAGGGAACAGTGTATTTTTCCAACCATGGTTGTAGCTTAGCTAGTAATACTAATAATAAAAGAGCTATTTTCTCGGGTTCACGATTTTTATTTGTTGTTTGTATTTATGAGGAGAGAGAGAGAGAGAGAGGAGAGAGAGAGAGAGAGAGAGAGAGAGAGAGAGAGAGAGAGAGAGAGAGAGAGAGAATCCAAATTATATGGAAGAAGCGGCTGCGAAACGCTGATAAACCGAGAATTTATGTTTTTCTTTTTTTTAAACAAATCATGATGCAGTATTTTTACCAAGTCAAAACTTGAAACTAAATAAATAAATAGAGAGAGAGAGAGAGAGAGAGAGAGAGAGAGAGAGAGAGAGAGAGAGAGAGAGAGAGAGAGAGACTCTTTGTTCAAGACTTAATGAAGGATTTTTTTGTTGAAAAAGGAAAAGTCTGGAAAAATCTTTTGGATCAGAGGAAAGATGAAATATACGATCGACGCAGAAAATCCTAAATGAAATTGCCTCATTAAATTCAGAAAGGAGTTATTTACGCAGGTAACCGATATATTGCAGTAATAGATTGGCTCTTGGCGATATAGACGAAAGAAAAGTATTTAATTTATCATCTTTTCACTTTTTCTTTTTCTAATTTTTTTAATTGGAATGTATCATTCTGAATTAAAAAAAATATTGAGATATCTTATCATATTTAACGTAACAAACCGACTATGAATCGTTAAGTAGATGATGAACGGAGAAGTATTGATTTAAATCTTAAATATATACTTCTCTGTTCACCATCTTCTATTTCACGTTTCATAGTCGGTTTGTTACGTTATATATGATAAGATATTTTAATATTTTAAATTTTAAAAGCTTAAGATAGAAACGACCCACGAAATCTAACCGAGGCCCTTTGTGTTAATAGGCGTAGGAGGGGATGATGATAATGATAACTCAACGCAACAGATTGTAATACAAAGAAGCGAAGAGCTGAAAAGGGACTATTGCCTTAGTCTCTTTAAACTTTGAAGTGATTTACATAACAATAAAATAGTTTCAGAAATCTTCCTGATAAAGAAAAGAAGCAAACAAAACAAGATAATTGTTTCCTTTGCAGAGGTGAACATTGGGATAAAGCAGCCACGTCCAAAATTGGGCGCACACCATGATTATTAACGCTGGAGGAAGCCAATCATTCATTCACTTGTTTTGGGACAATACCCTACTTTAGTTTCAAGAGGGAGGTGCTAGAGGGAGAATATTGGGCGCATACCATGTGCGTTATTGCTCGATTGAGCCATTCATATAATGTTTTCATAAGAGTATCTCACCCTACGGTATCAATTAACCGATGTTCTAATATTTTGGGTTGAGTTGTAGTCTTCAATTTGGTTTTTAGTCTTTTTGTTTAAGGATACACTTTAGGGTATTTTCCAATCCAAGTTTGTTTATATAAGTAGGCTTATATGATTATTGGATTGTCAATTATATAGATATTCAACTTTGTTTATTACACTTTACTGATTTGATATGTTTCATTCTGTTTTTATTTCATTAATATGTTCATTGAGACTCCTCCTCTTCTTGCTTTCCATTTTGTTCTTTATCATCTCATTCTTCTTCATTCATATACTTTGTTGAAGTATTTTGAGCCATTTCTCGTTCGTGTGTGAGTATTAGATTTTTTAGTGTGTACAGTACATTTACGCTTACTTACGATAACCACACACAAGAAAACACTCAAATATATGCAAATATATTCAAACATAAATGATCACAATACCGGTACAAACAGCCAACAAAATACGACTCAATATTGACCGTCAAATAAAAGAGTAAACATTTTTTTTCATCGTGCCTAAAAAAAAATGTCGAACTCTATGCCGTTAATTACGGATTCACCTCCGTAATTGCATTTGTCCACTGCTATTTCGACATGGGACCCTCAATCAAGAGAGTTTCATGATCGCGTTACCAATGCGATGTCCAGTTTGTTTACGTTTGGTTGGCTCTAACGCACGGTCTAGGTATATTATTATTATCATTTTTACTTGCTAAGCTTCAACCCTAGTTGTAAAAGCAGGATGCTATAAGCCCAGGGACCCCATTAGAGAAAATAGCCCAACGAGGAAAGGAACCAAGGAAAAATGAAATATTCTAAGAACAGTAATAACATTAAACTATAAAAACTTTAACAAAACAAGAGGAAGAGAAAATAAGATAGAGTAGTGTGCCCGAGAGTATCCTCAAGCAAGAGAACTCTAACCCAAGACAGAGGAAGACCATGGTACAGAGACTATAGCAGTACTGAAGACTAGAGAATAATAGTTTGATTTTGGAGTGTCCCTCTCCTAGAGCCTAGAGCCCTAGACCGAGGTTGTTGCTTTACTGCTACGAGAAATTTGGATAGAAAAATGGTGATAATAGTAATAACTAGAGAGGCACTCAGTAGAGCGCAAACCTCCTCCGCGGCAGCTTATTTCTGGACGTTTTGCTAGACCTCGACCTTGACCTTTGACCTTAACATGTATTAATTAGCGTGGATTTTCATACAGTCAAATATGAACTAAGTTTGAAGTCTCTGTGACAACGATGTCCAAACATCTGGCTGATTACGTGAATTGGACATTTTGCTTCACCGGGACCTTGTCCTTTGACCTTCACCTTACAAAATTTAATAATTTCCAGCTTTTTACATAACAGTTAATCCCTGCTAGGATCATTACCCTATGATTAAAATTGTGACTAGGAAGGTGTTCACAAACAAACACACACAAACAAGCAAACACACACAAACAAGCAAACACACAAACGGAGGGGGGGGGGGAACATAACCTCCTTCCAACTTCGTTGACGGAGGTAACTAGTGGGGTACCAAGTAGAAAGCATGCCTTCGCCACGCCAAGTAGTCTTATTCTGCTCTTAACTTCACTGCTTACTTGTACTTCGATGTATTTTCTTAAAAATCTGATAGATTTGTCCTTGGGGTCACTTGCGTAATGCTGTTCACTAACAAAAAACAAACATTGCAGTTATTTTTCAAAGTGCTGCTGCATACTTGTACTTTGATGTACTTTATCCAAAAGGATACAGATTCCTCCTTGGGTCA
Organism: Palaemon carinicauda; assembly: GCF_036898095.1. Classification (NCBI taxonomy): domain Eukaryota; kingdom Metazoa; phylum Arthropoda; class Malacostraca; order Decapoda; family Palaemonidae; genus Palaemon; species Palaemon carinicauda. Next base: position 102,059,771 of record NC_090750.1, read on the forward strand.
TACCCAACTTAACTACCAAGTTTGGTCAAAATCGGAACTTTAGTTTTTATGTAAAGTTGCTCAAAAACAAACAGACAGGGATGAATACATGCCCTTCGCAAAATCTTCCATTTTGGCGAAGGTAATAATGACAATGATATCGAAAAATTGCTGGAATAATAAGCGAATTTACATAATCGATTCTTGTAAAATTTTTGGATACACGCGAAAGATATCAAGGGCTGTGGTGGCCGATGTGGTAACGTCCCTGAGTGGTGAACGCCAGAACGCCAGACTGGGGTTAGAGTCCTGCTCAAACTCGTTAGTTCCTTGTGAGATAAGGATGGAGTGTTTGGGGAACCAATAGGTCTATCTGCTGAGTCACCAGCAGCCATTGCCTGGCCCTCCTTGGTACTAGCTTGGGTGGAGAGGGGGCTTGGGTGCTGATCGTATGTATATATGGTTAGTCTCTAGAAACATTGTCCTGCTTGATAGGGCAATGTCACTGTCCCTTGCCTCTGGCATTCGTGATTAGCCTTTAAACATTTAAACTATAACAATCCCGGTGGGATTCGAACCCTCACTTGTGGATCAATATTGAAATAATGATGATAATAATAAAGATGTTGATGACAATAATTAATAACGATGCAAAGGACAGCAGAATCTACATCTACATAATAATAATAATAATAATAATAATAATAATAATAATAATAATAATAATAATAATAATAGCACTGTATAAATAGTATATTTGTTATATTTTAGAACTTGGTCGC
>NC_090750.1:102070531-102080531 GCF_036898095.1 Palaemon carinicauda
AAGCAAGCACGCATGCACCCATACACAGGCAACCGACCCCTTAATGTTGGGAGAACGGTGGGAAAGAAGATATATATTGCATACTAGTTTACCTGATCAGTCAAAAGTGACGGCTAAATACTTAGATATGCACACATACGCAATCACACAGATTCAGCCCTTCCCACCCATTCCCCCTTTCCTAACTACAACCCTTCTCACCAGGATATATATATATATATATATATATATATATATATATATATATATATATATATATATATATATATATATGTATATATATGTATATATATATAATTTATATATATATATATATATATATATATATATATATATATATATATATATATATACATACATACATATACTTTAGATGGTTTGGGCATGCTCTTCGCACTTCTCAAGAGAGATTAGTTCACCCAACTTTCAACTGGGCTCCACAGGGCACTAGAAGAGTTGGATGACCCAGACCTACATGGCTGAGGACTGAAGTGTGAAGTAGAAGATGATGAATGAAGAAGTATAGATGTAAAAGCTCAAGATAGAGATGACTGGCGAAATCTAACCGAGGTCCTTTGCGTCAATAGGCGTGGGAGGAGATGATATATTAATATTATTAATATACATATATATATATATATATATATATATATATATATATATATATATATATATATATGCATATATATAAATATAAATAAATATATATATATATACATATATATATATATATATATATATATATATATATATATATATATATATATATATATATATATATATATATATATATATAATTACTACTTGCTAAGCTATAACCCTAGTTGGAAAAGCAGGATGCTATAAGCCCTTTATTGTACAGGGGAAATAATACTTTTCTTTACTCAGGGATATAAGTAATGCATTCCCAGCCAAAGCTAATTTGATAAAAGACTCATATTACCTCTCTCTCTCTCTCTAAATGTTCTAGTTTTGTATCTCTTTCCTTTCCCCGTATATACACAATGCTGTGCTGAGAGAGAGAGAGAGAGAGAGAGAGAGAGAGAGAGAGAGAGAGAGAGAGAGAGAGAGAGAGAGAAGATCGTCTCTATGCATAAATCATTTTCAGGATTCCTAATGGATATTTTTCTGACTGATCTCGTGATCTTTTGAGGCATAAAGAAAGGAATCCATTTGCGTCCTATAAAATAGTCCTTTATGGGAGCGGAGGAGACGTGATGTGACCTACAATATCCTGATGAGGCTTAGGAGCGTTGACGGATCTTTTGGTAGAGAATCTGTGCCTGTGTAATTATTATTATTATTATTATTATTATTATTAATTTTATTATTATTACCTGCTAAGCTACAACCCTAGTTGGAAAAGCAAGATGCTATAAGCCCAGGGGCTCCAACAGGGAAAATAGCCCCGTGAGGAAAGGGAACAAGGAAAAATAAAATATTTTAAGAACAGTAACAACATTAAAATAAATAATTCCTATATAACTTATGAAAACTTCAACAAAACAAGAGGAAGATAAATAAAATAGAATAGGGTGCCGGAGTGTACCCTCAAGCAAGATTTGGTTTGATTTTGGAGTGTCCTTCCCCTAGAAGAGCTGCTTACCAATCTAAAGAGTCCCTTCTACCCTCATTAAGAGGAAAGTGGCCACTGAACAATGATATTGCAGTAGTTAACCCCTTGAGAGAAGTAGAATTGTTTGTAATGGAGAATATCTTAACTAATTTTGTTAATGATATTAAAAGCAATGCGAATTATAAAAATGTCATTAACAATGAGGTTGTTTTAGTATAAGACTTCTCTGGAACTATGACGACAACAACAACAATAATAATAATAATAATACTAATAATAATAATAATGATAATAATGATAATGATAATGATAATTGCTTGAGGGTACATTCGGAATCACTATTCTATCTTATTCCTCTTGTTTTTTTTTTTTGAGTTTTTATAGTTTATATATGAATGATATATTTCAATGTTACTGTTCTTAAAATATTTCATTTTAATTAATTATTACCACTCTTGTATTTTATTTATTTCCTGGTTTCCTTTCCTCACTGGGCTCTTTTCCCTATTAAAGCCCTTGGGCTTATAGCATCCTGTTTTTAGTAATACTGGGCTTTGGTGGCCTACTGGATGCGGCCCTGCCTGGCGCTCGCCAGACTGGTATTCGAGTCCCACTCAAACTTGATAGTTTCATTAGTGTCTGCAACCTCACCATCTTTGTGAGCCAAGGATGGGTGTTTTGGGGAAGCTTAGATATCTACCTGCTGAATCATCAGCAGCCATTGCTTGGCCCTCCCTGGTCCTAGCTTGGTTGGAGATCGGGCTTAGGCGCAGTTATATTTCATGGTCAGTCTCTAAGGTATTGTCCTGCTTGCTAGGGAAATGTTACTGTTCCTTGCCTCCGCCATTGGGGTTTTGGGGGAGCCTAGAGATCTGCCTGCTGAGTCATCAGCAGTCATTGCCTGTCCCTCCTTGGTCTTAGTTTTGTTGGAGAGTAGGCTTAGGCGCTGATCATATGTATATATGGTCAGTCTCTACGGTATTGTACTGTATGTGCAATGTTGCTGACCCTTGCCTCTGCCATTCATGAGCGGCCTTTAAACACACATACGCACTCGCAAGCACACACACGCACACGCACGTACATAGAGAGCCGCGCGAAATAACAAGGAGAGTGCGCGCGAAGATCCAGTGTCAAGGGACGCCATTCCCTTTAAGCCGGTCGGGTGACCTTAATTGGGTAATCGTGAAAAATTGAGAAGTGTCACTGTGCCACGGGAGACAATCTCAATATAGGCTGGCTGTGTTTCTTTTCCTGGGATATTCTCGTAATTACTATTGATGTTGTTTGGCCTCAATGTGTGTCTCTGTTGGTTTAAAAAGGGTTATTGTTGTATAATACCACTATCGTTATTATTTTGTTTTTCTTGTTGGTCCTCTTGTTGCTGATTTTATATCTTGACTGAATACTGTTTACAAAGATGCTTATGATAGTATATCGTTATCCTACCCGTATTCCTCTTCTTCTTCTTCCTCCTCCTCCTCCTCCTCCTCCTCATCATCATCATCATCATTATTGTTACCACTGTTATCTTCATTGTTACTGTAGGTTTCATAGTTATTATCTTCCTTATATAATAGAGTTATTGACTGTTATATATATATATATATATATATATATATATATATATATATATATATATATATACACACACACACACACACACACACATATATATATATATATATATATATATATATATATATATATATATATATATATACACACATACACACATATATATATATATATATATTTATATATATATATATATATATATATATATATATATATATATATATTTATATATATTTACCGTATATCTTTCCGGTCACACTCATATCTTGGTGAGAGGGGTGCGTGTGTATTTATATGTATCTAAATATTTAGCCATCGTTTTTAAAAGGTTGCGTACAATAGTAATCATATATATATCTTAATATTTGCAATTGATATGATTTTATATCGTTAATATATAAATATTTTTTTTTATTACTGATGCTATTTTCATGATCGTCATTTTTGATAAATCGATAACTACATTTGCAACTGTAATTTTACCGTCTCTATAAGTATAATTTTAATTAGTTTCCATGAATAAAAAAAAAAATATCTTTTCTGGTATTTAAATATTTTTGGAGACAGTAACATGATTCAGATATTATTCTGCATTTAATTAGTCACTTTCAAAATATGCTTTGGTTTTAAATAAATTGTTCCTTTACATCAGCCTAGTGAAAAAGTCTTTGACTCACAATTCATGGGTCTAGAGTTTGAGCCATGCTCACGGCCACATTACTTTTACTAATGTCCCCAACCTTGCCGTCCCTCTAAGCTAGGATTGGTAGACTTCAGTGAGGGTGGTGGTTGAAGTATTGATAAACATATCGATTCAGTCATCAACAGCTATTGCCTGACGCTCCCTGGTCCTTGCTTGGGCCATACGTATTTATAGTCGGGTTTGGAATATTGTTCGACAAGCACAGCGAGCTGCATATTGACTCAGACTTTGAAACATTTAGAATTCTTTTTAGGAAATATAAAAAAAAAAAAATTCTTTTTTGTTTTCATCGAAATGCTTAACTCCTTTTCCTATATAATTTCTGATTAGATGAATTTATCTCCCTTATATAACAAAAAAAGCAAGTGTTTGGGTATATATATATTTGTTTCCTATCACGCTCAGCGGCATTGCGAAACGTATGACTACTCGAATTGAATCTGTGTGTATACGTGTGTACTTGTGTTTGCATGTCTAAATATTTAGCCATCATTTTTGTCAGGTCACGCACACTAGTAACTGCATATTTCATGAGGAAATAGAGTAACTAGATCACGATTTTAGTTGAATTTACTGTAACCTCTTTGCGCTGACGCTTTCCAATCTGATGACTGGTAGATTTTCATGTTTTAATGAGAAAGCAGCTCAAGTGGAAATTCGCTTTTTTTATCTTTTCTATTATACTATTTTCCTTTGCTTTTTCTTTTTCTTTTTTTTAAGAGATTGAGGTTTCTCTTTTTCACGCTTTCTCTTGTCTTTGCAAAGCACTAAAGTTTCTTAATGATAATAATAATGATAATAATGATAATAATAATAATAGTAATAATAATGATAATAATATCAATAATAATAATAATAATATCTCTCTCTCTCTCTCTCTCTCTCTCTCTCTCTCTCTCTCTCTCTCTCTCTCTCTCTCTTCTATACACACATACACACATCTATATGTATATATATATATATTATATATATATATATATATATATATATATATATATATATATATATATATATATGTATATATATATATATAAAACTAATTCATCTCTTTCTACTATATATATATATATATATATATATACGTATATATATTATATATATATATATATACACAAAACTAACCTATATTTTAGTCTCTCTCTCTCTCTCTCTCTCTCTCTCTCTCTCTCTCTCTAAAGCACCGACTAATTATCCCTTATTTTCCCCCTTTCCTCTTCCTTCCGAAAAAATGCGAATGAATAAAAGAAATTTCTAATTAATCGTTTAAGTATTTGAGATGAATGGACCGATGAAGGTGGAAATCCGAGAATGGAGATTAAAAGAATCGTTATCACCGTCATTTCTCCTTTCACCATTTTCTGGTTTTCTCGTTTCACCATTATCTGTTTTTTCACCATTATCTCGTTTTTTCGTTTCACCATTATCTGGTTTTCTCGTTTGACCATTATCTGTTTTTTTCACCATTATCTGGTTTTCTCGTTTGACCATTATCTAGTTTTCTCCTTCCACTATTATCTGGTTTTCTCGTTATACCATTATGTGGTTTTTCTCGTTTGACCATTATCTGGTTTTCTCGTTCCACCATTATCTGGTTTTCTCGTTATAACATTATCTGTTTTTCTCGTTACACCATTATCTGTTTTTTTTCGTTTCACCATTATCTGTTTTTCTCGTTTCACCATTATCTGTTTTTTTCGTTTGATCATTATCTGGTTTTCTCGTTTCACCATTATTAGGTTTTCTAGTTTGACCATTATATCGTTTTCTCCTTTGATTCTTATCTCGTTTTCTCGTTTCACCATTATGTGGTTTGTCTCGTTTGACCATTATCTGGTTTTCTTGTTTAGCCATTATCTGGTTCTCTCATTCCACCATTGTCTGGTTTTCTCGTTTCACCATTATGTGGTTTTTCTCGTTTGACCATTATCTGGTTTTCTCGTTCCACCATTATCTGGTTTTCTCGTTATAACATTATCTGTTTTTCTCGTTACACCATTATCTGTTTTTTTTCGTTTCACCATTATCTGTTTTTCTCGTTTCACCATTATCTGTTTTTTTCGTTTGATCATTATCTGGTTTTCTCGTTTCACCATTATTAGGTTTTCTAGTTTGACCATTATATCGTTTTCTCCTTTGATTCTTATCTCGTTTTCTCGTTTCACCATTGTCGGTTTTTCTCATTTTACCATCACCCCGTTTTCTCGTTTCACCATTATCTAGTTTTCTCGTTATACCTTTATCTGGTTTTCTCGTATTACCATTATCTGGTTTTCTTGCCTCACCATTATCTTTTTTTTATGGTTTTCTCGTTTCACCATTATCTGGTTTTTATGGTTTTCTAGTTTCACCATTATCTAGTTTTCAAGTTTCATCATTATCTAGTTTTCTCGTTTCACCATTATCTAGTTTTCTTGTTTTACAATTATCTGGTTTTATTGCTTCACCATTATCAGTTTTTTATGGCTTTCTCGTTTCACCATTATCTGGTTTTTATGGTTTTCTCGTTTCACCATTATCTAGTTTTCTAGTTTCACCATTATCTAGTTTTCTAGTTTCACCATTATCGGTTTTTCTCGTTTGGTCACCATCTCGTTTTCTCGTTTCACCATTATCAGGTTTTCCTTTTGAATCCAAAGAGACATTTTACTGCAGGTGGATTTTCAGTTCCTGTTCTCATCTCATTCAGTGGAATTGTTACAAAAAAAAAAAAAAAAAAACGAAAAAAAAAAAAAAACGCATGAAAGATTATACCGTTATATATTTAATAGACTTTTGTGTGTCTTTCAAAAGCAACATCTTAAACTGAAAGACACAAATTAAAAAAATCTACCTGAATGACATCTGACACTTTCAGAAAGCCATACTAAAAATGTCGCCTCAATACAGAGACCAATATAAAACTGCCTGAATAACCTTTGCCCTTTTTTCCGACCATCAAAAGCATCCAATCAAAAAAATGGCTTGAACAGAAACAAGATAACTCGCTCGAAAGCTGGACGATTAGCAAGCGCTATTTCAATTGGAGGAGAAAGAAAAAATGAGTTTACCAGGTACTATTCATTGCAGTGTAAAAGTTCGGTTACTGACGCTCGGAAACTGGGTTTGCGTTGTTGGGTGAAAGCCCCTGAAAGATTTTCATGAATGATTTTCCTCAGAGATTTTTCTTGAAAGCTTTTACTGTTCATTTGAAATCGAAGCTTCTCTGTTTTTTAGTTTAGTTTATTTTGTCATTTGGAATCGAAGCTTCTCTTGTTTTTTAGTTTAGTTTATTTTGTCATTTGAAATCGAAGCTTCTCTGTTTTTTAGTTTAGTTTATTTTGTCATTTGGAATCGAAGCTTCTCTTGTTTTTTAGTTTAGTTTATTTTGTCATTTGGAATCGAAGCTTCTGTAGGTTTTTTTTCAGGTTATTTTGTCATTTGGAATCGAAGCTTCTGTAGGTTTTTTTTTTTTTTTTTTTTTTTTTTTTAGTTTATTTTGTTATTTTGAATCGTAGCTTCTGCTTTTTTAGTTAATTTTGTCATTTGGAATCGAAGCTTCTGTAGTTTTTTTTTTTAGTTTATTTTGTTATTTTGAATTGAAGCTTCTCCCATTTTAGTTTATTTTGTCATTTGGAATCGAAGCTTCTGTAGGTTTTTTTTTTTTTAGTTTATTTTGTCATTTGGAATCGAAGCTTCTGTAGTTTTTTTTTTTTTAGTTTATTTTGTCATTTGGAATAGAAGCTTGTGTAGGTTTTTTTTTAGTTTATTTTGTCATTTGGAGTCGAAGCTTCTATAGGTTTTTTTTTTAGTTTATTTTGTCATTTGGAATCGAGGCTTCTGTTTCTTTTTTAGTTTATTTTGTCATTTGGAATCGAGGCTTCTGTTTCCTTTTTAGTTTATTTTGTCATTTGGAATCGAAGCTTTTGTTTCTTTTTTAGTTTATTTTGTCATTTGGAATCGAGGCTTCTGTTTCCTTTTTAGTTTATTTTGTCATTTGGAATCGAAGCTTCTGTTTCTTTTTTAGTTTATTTTGTCATTTGGAATCGAAGCTTCTGTTTCTTTTTTAGTTTATTTTGTCATTTGGAATCGAGGCTTCTGTTTCTTTTTTAGTTTATTTTGTCATTTGGAATCGAGGCTTCTGTTTCCTTTTTAGTTTATTTTGTCATTTGGAATCGAAGCTTTTGTTTCTTTTCTAGTTTATTTTGTCATTTGGAATCGAGGCTTCTGTTTCTTTTTTAGTTTATTTTGCCATTTGGAATCGAGGCTTCTGTTTCTTTTTTAGTTTATTTTGTCATTTGGAATCGAGGCTTCTGTTTCCTTTTTAGTTTATTTTGTCATTTGGAATCGAAGCTTTTGTTTCTTTTTTAGTTTATTTTGTCATTTGGAATCGAGGCTTCTGTTTCCTTTTTAGTTTATTTTGTCATTTGGAATCGAAGCTTCTGTTTCTTTTTTAGTTTATTTTGTCATTTGGAATCGAGGCTTCTGTTTCTTTTTTAGTTTATTTTGTCATTTGGAATCGAAGCTTCTGTTTCTTTTTTAGTTTATTTTGTCATTTGGAATCGAAGCTTCTGTTTCTTTTTTAGTTTATTTTGTCATTTGGAATCGAAGCTTCTGTAGTTTTTTTTTTTAGTTTATTTTGTTATTTTGATAATACAAAATACTAATGTAATTAAATTGATTGAATGAAATGAATTCTTGGTCCAAGGGAATGGAGAAAAAATTACAATCAATTAAAAAAAAACTACAAAGAAAAAGATCACCAAAATTATTATTATTATCATTATTATTATTATTATTATTATTATTATTATTATTATTATTATTAGTTGGAAAAGCTGGATGCTATAAACCCAAGGCCTCCAAAAGGAAAAAATAGCCCAGTGAGGAAAGGAATTAAGGAAATATATAAACTATATGAGAAGTTACGAGCAATTAAGATAAAATATTTTAAGAACAGTAGCAACATTAAAACAGATCTTTTATATATAAACTATAAAAAGACTTATGCCAGCCTGTTCAACATTAAAATATTTGCTGCAAGTTTGAACTTTTGCGGTAAATCTTAAGAAGATTATATAATGCAAATTACTACTTAAAATAAATTGATTTTATAGAAACAATGACATATGAATTCTCTTATTAGGGGAATTGTATGCTAGTTTTGAGGAAATCAAACTATGCAAAATGTTACGATAAATGGAAAAAACTACAAAGAAAAAGAGCACCAAAATTATTATTATTATTATTATTATTATTATTATTATTATTATTATTATTATTATTATTACCTAAGCTACAACCCTTGTGGGAAAAGAAGGTTGCTATAATCCCAGGGGCTCCAACAGGGAAAATAGCCCAGTGAGGAAAGGAAAATAGGAAAATTAAATATTTTAAGAACAGCAACAACGTTAAAATAAATATCTCCTATATAAACTATAAAATCAAAACAAGAGGAATAGAAATAAGATGAAATAGTTATTTAAACAAAAACAAAGACCTATTCATTCTCTGTTTAAGGGAGTGGAAATAGAATGCAAACAGAAGCCACGATATGCAGGATGCTATAAACCCTGGGCTCCAACAGGGAAAATAGCCCAGTGAGGAAAGGAAAAAAGAAAACAAAATATTTTAAGAAGAATAACAATACTAAAATAATATCTCCTATATAAACTATAAAAACTTGAACAAAACAAGAGGAAGAGAAATAAGATAAAATACTTATTTAAGCAGAGACAAAGGTCTATTCATTCTCTGTTTAAGGGAATGGAAATAGAATGCAAACAGAAGCCACGAGATGAAGAGCGGCAGACTGAGGCAATTGCGAAACTTTTCCAATAAAATGGTCTAACAAATATGGCAGCGGGAGTGTTATGGCCGCCGATGTTGACACGGTCAAAAAATCTGTATCCTTTCTTCTTCTAGGGAATCAAAGTGGGAAGTTGAATTACCAAATTTTTCATTTTTTACTATTCTTTTTTAGAATAGTATTAGAGATTACGACTGTTCAACTGTACTAAGAGGGGGTGTAAGGGTTCGATTGCCTAACTTTTTGTCTATTTTTATTAATTTTTTTTAGAATAAAATGAAAAATATTAAGGCTACACTGTTAAATTTTTTTTTTTATTTTTATCGGAAATTCTAAGTAAAAATATACAGTTCTCGGC
>NC_090750.1:102085531-102113893 GCF_036898095.1 Palaemon carinicauda
GTATGTTTGCGAGAGAGAGAGAGAGAGAGAGAGAGAGAGAGAGAGAGAGAGAGAAAATAGCGGTCGAAGCACATTTGATCGGCAGGTATAAAATTAAGAAAATTTGAATTGTGTATAAAATATTTGCTGTGTATGTTTGCGCGTGAGAGAGAGAGAGAGAGAGAGAGAGAGAGAGAGAGTCCAATTGAACGTGTCTCATTGGTAAAATAAAAAATAAAAAAATGGGGAAAATGAATTAAATATTTTCTCGGATCAAATGGGATCCGAGTACCATCGGATTAAGTCACTCGGAGATCGGAACGAATAATTGAAGAGATCATGAAAACCCATTTGGGCAAAGTGATTGCCGGATTTATATATAAATCGCTTTTAGTTGTTTCCTATAATGGCGTTTGTAGAGAACGGGGACTATATGTATTATTTACCTTCATTGCACAAATTAGTACTAAGAGATGTGGAGTTTCTTATCCTGTTTATGTGAAATATTTATTTTCTATGAATTGATTTTTTATTATTTTATTACCTCTGCCAACTAAGTTGGAAGGAGGTTATGTTTTCGCCCGTTTTTGTGTGTTTGTTTGTTTTTGAATAGCTTCCTGGCCACAATTTTAATCTTAGAATAAAGAAACTTGCAGGGATTAACTGTTATGTAAAAAGCTGGAAATGATTAAATTTTGGAAGGTCAAGGTCAAAGGTGAAGGTCATGGTCAAGCAAAATGACCAATCAGTGTAATCAGCCATAAGTATGGACATCATTGTCACAGAGACTTCAAACTCCACGCCACTTAATACCTGTTAAGGTCAAAGGTCAAGGTCGAGCAAAAGGTAGAGAAATAAGCTGCCGCGCTGGAGGTCTGCGCTCTACTGTGTGCCCTTCTAATTTCCTTTATTTTCTCCAATTTTTATATGCACCGCATTATGGTCTGCTACCAGCTAAACATGTGTCTAAGGAAGAGTTATTTGTTCCTTTCTAATAGTTTATAAATGATAATTTGGCTTATTTTTATTTTCTATTTTGGCAATGCGATGTATATATAGTAGCTGTTCTTAAATAAAGAAATTAATAATTCTAAATTTCCCTTCAAAATTGCTGCCATGAATCAGAAGTCTAATTTCATCACATAGTCAAAATTTGCCTATTGAAACGGTGTAACGATATTTTTATAATGATTATAAACACATGAAATTGAATATGATTTAATAAAAAAGCTGAAGCCAATTAAATAAATTAAGATTCCCTTTAAAACTGAAGTTGATTTTTATGACCTTGAAATTTCGTTCTCCTTTAATTTCTTTCCAAAGACGATTAATTATCATTTGGTTTAAATAGTTATTATAAACGTAGAAGATGAAGTATAAAAGTCGCCTTCTTACCCTATAACCAATAGTGTACTAACACACATTATCGCAAGAGCATATATGTGTATATGTATATATATATGTATATATGTGTGTATGTGTGTATATATTTGTATACTTAGATGCACGCAAATACACATACTCACATATACAGTATATATATATATATATATATACTGTATATGTGAGTATATATATATATATATATACTGTATATGTGAGTATATATATATATATATATATATTTATATATTAATATTTATGTACATATATGTATGTATATATATATATATATATCTATATATCTATCTATATATATATATATATATATATAAAATTTATATATATATATATATATAAGCACGATTCAGCAATTGAAGTATGAATGTGGTAATTATTACTATCTTATTTTCTCTCTTGAGAAACATTATATATTTCCGGTCACGCTCTGCTCTCCCCGTCCCTCAGATAGGAGGGAGAGGAAATTTTCATACCCTGGTAAGAGGGGGTTGCGTGTGTGAGTGTGTGCATATCTATCTAGATATTTAACCGTCATTTTGACGGGTCGCGTACAATAGTATAAACATATTTCCCTTCCAATAAGATATAACTAAAAGCACACCTATCACAAATAAATTCCATCATCCGTAGCAAATAAATTCGAATGTGAAATGAAACATCTTTTATTACATTATGAATATGGAAAAATATGCTTTCCCTCGCCCTTTAACCCCCCTCCCCCCTTTAACTCCTCACCCTTCAACTCCCCCTCCCCCGCCCCCTTACCTTATTGCAATTCACCAATTGAATTCATATTACGTATGGGGCTCTGACTGGTAAATCCACTCCTAAAGGACTTTATTCATCCATAAAATCTAATAGATCTTTTTTTTTTCATTTTTGGGGATTAATTCTTATGAATAATTCACGAGCGGAGATGCCACATCGACCGTTGATTCCTCTGACGATTTTCGAAGACTTGTTTAACTAATTCTGTTTTAAAGACTTTCTAGTCTTTTAAGTTTCAGGATAACTTAGCTTTTCTATAAGCTAATCTGCGTAATCTTAAAGGATGCTCAGCTAATCGGGCTAATAGCTACAGTAACAAACTAGAGGGGCACTCAATAGAGCGCAGACCTCCGCCGCAGCAGGTTATTTCTCAACCTTTCGCTATACCTTGACGTTTGACCTTAACATGTATTAATTTGGCGCGGATTTTCATACATTCAAATATGAACCAAGTTTGAAGTCTCTGTGAAAACGATGTCCAAACTTATGGCTGATTACGTGAATTAGACATTTTGCTTGAACTCGACTTTGACCTTTAACCTTGGCCTTCCAAAATTTAATATTTTCCAACTTTTTACATAACAGTTGATCCCTACAAATTTTATAACTCTACGAATAAAATTGTGGCCAGATATCTGTTTACAAACAAACACACACACAAACAAGGGGTAAAACGTAACCTCCTTTCAACTTCGTTGGGGGAGTTAACAACTAATATAGTCTATCATTTAGGGCTGTAGTGCCCCTGTCTTTCACTCCAGTCCAGGGTTCGATTCCCAGGTGAGGTATAAATTTGATGTAGGAATAAGTGCGGATAACGTCGTTTGATGTGAATATTAATTCGTCTGTTGACATTTGGGTTTCGTTATTACTCTTATGACTCTTATTAGAAGTTTTAGCTAAAACCTTTAAACTGTTGGGCACAACCACGTTTAATTTCAGTAGATCTTTATATATATATATATATATATATATATATAAGGAAATGAATAAACTAAAAAAGAAGTAATGTACAATCAAAAAGTATTTTAAAAAATAGTACCAAAATTTAAATGAGATATCTCATATATAAACTAGAAACGGCTGCATTTGTTGTTGTATATACAGTATATATGTATATAAGCATATATATACATATATGTATATACATATATATATATATGTATATGTATACACACATATATATATATATATAATATATATATATATATATATATATATATATATATATATATATATATATACAGTATATATACATATATTTGTGTGTGTATATACGTATATATACATATCAATTTAAAATTATTATTCAATGCCCGATTACATCAAATATATATACAAACAAAAAATTCGCCGTTCCATCCCCAATCTGCATCCCATCACCATTATAAACCACAGCACTAAACCCGGGTTACCCTATTCAAGTGGCAGTAATAAATTCAGCTGAATAATATTCGCTGTTCAGGGGAACATGGCAAAATAACATGTGTTGTTTAGAGAACAGTAGAATGACAACCCCCTTTAGCCCCTTCAAAAAAAAAAAAAAAAAAAAAAATAAAAAAAAAAAAAAAATTGTTTGTGACCTGTGGCTGGTAAATTCCCTAAAAGAGCATGTGGATGGTTTTGGTTATTTGATTTTTATTAATGGATTTGTATAAATTGTATAGAGCATTTTTTACTTGTTTGAGCAAATTTCTACCCTTTTCATATGTTGAAGCCAAACTGGTGACGGTATTTTGGATATTTCGTTTTATGTGATATTAATCAGCATGAAAAAACTGCCCTGGTGCCTAGAATAACAGAAGACGAAGTAAAAAAAAAAAAAAGCAATTATTGTACTAAATTAGATTTAAGACCATAACAAGGAAAATGTATATGTATATAAATAAAATTGTGGCAAAACCACACTTTACATTTCTCTTACTAATACTTAACTTGCAAACTATTGCCTGATTTAGATATTAATCTTTAGCACCGTCGTTCAATTAGTTCATTATGCATGTTGCATAAGATTTTTCATAACTCTGACCATCCTTTACATTCAGATCTCCCTGGACAATTCTATCCTGTTCGTAATACTAGGGAGGCAGTTAATTCTAATAGGCAGGCCTTCTGCATCATGAGGCTCAATACTACACAGTATTCCAGAAGTTTTATTCCAGCTGTTACCAAGTTGTGGAATGATCTTCCTAATCGGGTTGTTGAATCAGTAGAACTTCAAAACTTCAAAGTTGGTGCAAATGTTTTTATGTTAACCAGGCTGACATGAGTCTTTTTATAATTTATATATGACATATCTGTTTTTGACGTTGTTAATAGTTTATATAGGACATATCTGTTTTGACGTTGTCACTGTTTTTAGAATGATTTATTGTTAATTTATTCTCTTCATTTATTTATTTCTTAATTTCTTTTCCTCACTGGGCTATTTTTCCCTATCGGAGCCCTTGGGCTTATAGCATCTTGCTTTTCCATCTAGGGTTGTAGCTTGGCTAGTAATAATAATAATAATAATAATAATAATAATAATAATAATACCACGTTTTTAATTCAACTCCCATTTTCTTTGCCAGTAATTACAGGTCAGACTGGAGAAATTCTTGGACGAGGAGAATTTTTTTTTTTTCAAGCTAATTTTCCTCGGTCTCTATCAGCTGAAAAAAAGTCATAAGCGTAAACAGGAATGGAAAAGTGATTTTAATCCTTATATGATCTGCCGAAATGAGTGAATGGAGTGAAAGCAGGTTAATATTCATGAAAACAGACTATTTATCATTTAAGTGCAGAGATAACGGAATGAAAATTCTATGCATAAAGTCTGCATTGACAGACTGATATTCTGGTTTTTTTTTTTTTTTTTTTTTTTTTTGTGACATATGCTGGCGGTAAAAATAACTTGATTTATGGAAATCATTGAGTAACTTCACAACCAAATTTCCCATTCAATTGGTGTGACTTTTTCCGACTCTAGTTAAAAAAATTACGAAGCTTTTCGTTTTGAATTGATTGCGTTTTGGAATGGAATATTTACTAATGTAGCTAATCTCTGACACCAAATGCTAGAAAGAAGGAAAATAAATCTGAGATGAGAGTGGACAATAATATTCAGGTTTAAAGAAAATATGTTTATATATAAAACACACAAAGAAACACACATATGCATACAGTATATATATATATATATATATATGTGTGGGACTTTATGTGTATATCAGAATGTTCGAAATTTAAGAATATATATATATATATATATATCTATATATGTATATATACATATATATATATATATATATATTTATATATGTATATATATGCATACATATTTATTTATTCATATATATATATGTATATATATATATATATATATATATAAAATATATATATATATAAATATTTGAGATAACCAAAAAGAAAGGGATAATTTAAACACCCGGCTTCAATTTTTCTGGAATACCTCATCCATCATTTCTTCCTCTTCCTACTCCTTTTCCTCTCCCCTCCCAACCTCTTCCTCATTTCCTACACCGCATCTCCTACTATACCAAAACACGTTCTTAAAGTCTGCAGAATGGTAATAGGATACTTTGTTTTCTTCTTTTTCTTAAGACGAAGAGAGAGAAAAAATACCCTTCCCCAAAAAAGAAAAGAAAATTTCTTATTCAGAAAGCTCTGTACGTCGTGTGGTATCCTGTTTTGGTTTGAGAGAAATGTCAATCAATTCTTGCGAAATCAGCTGATTTTTAGAGGGGGGATTAGGTCGACAAATCCCTTAACATTTTCTCTTTCACTTCTATATGGAGAGAGAGAGAGAGAGAGAGAGAGAGAGAGAGAGAGAGAGTCCCCTTGTTTGATGACAATTATAATGTCTAATAATAGAGAAAACATTAACACAAGAGAGAGAGAGAGAGAGAGAGAGAGAGAGAGAGAGAGTCCCCTTGTTTGATGACAATTATAATGTCTAATAATAGAGAAAACATTAACACAAGAGAGAGAGAGAGAGAGAGAGAGAGAGAGAGAGAGAGGCCCCTTGTTTGATGACAATTCTAGTGTCTAATAATAGAGAAAACATTAACACAGAGAGAGAGTGAGAGAGAGAGGGGGGGGGTCCTTGTTTGATGACAATTCTAGTGTCTAATAATAGAGAAAACATTATTATTATTATTATTACTATCCAAGCTACAACCCTAGTTGGAAAAGCAAGATGCTATAAGCCCAGGGGCTCCAACAGGGAAAAATAGCCCAGTGAGGAAAGGAAATAAGGAAATAAATAAATGAAGAGAACAAATTAACAATAAATCATTCTAAAATAAGAAACAACGTCAAAACAGACATGTCATATAATAAACTATCAACAACATCAAAAACAAATATCTCATAAATAAACTATAAAAAGACTATGTCCGCCTGGTCAACAAAAAAGCATTTGCTCCAACTTTGAACTTTTGAAGTTCTACTGATTCAACCACCCGATTAGGAAGATCATTCCACAACTTGGTCACAGCTGGAATAAAACTTCTAGAGTACTGCGTAGTATTGAGCCTCGTGATGGAGAAGGCCTGGCTATTAGAATTAACTGCCTGCCTAGTATTACGAACAGGATAGAATTGTCCAGGGAGATCTGAATGTAAAGGATGGTCAGAGTTGTGAAAAATCTTATGCAACATACATAATGAACTAATTGAACGACGGTGCCAGAGATTAATATCTAGATCAGGAATAAGAAATTTAATAGACCGTAAGTTTCTGTTCAACAAATTAAGATGAGAATCAGCAGCTGAAGACCAGACAGGAGAACAATACTCAAAACAAGGTAGAATGAAAGAATTAAAACACTTCTTCAGAATAGATTGATCACCGAAAATCTTGAAAGACTTTCTCAATAAGCCTATTTTTTGTGAAATTGAAGAAGACACAGACCTTATATGTTTCTCAAAAGTAAATTTACTGTCGAGAATCACACCTAAAATTTTGAAAGAGTCATACATATTTAAAGAAACATTATCAATACTGAGATCCGGATGTTGAGGAACCACCGTCCTTGACCTACTTACAATCATACTTTGAGTTTTGTTAGGATTCAACTTCATACCCCATAATTTGCACCATGCACTAATTCTAGCTAAATCTCTATTAAGGGATTCACCAACCCTAGATCTACATTCAGGGGATGGAATTGATGCAAAGAGAGTAGCATCATCTGCATATGCAACAAGCTTGTTTTCTAGGCCAAACCACATGTCATGTGTATATAGTATGAAAAGTAATGGGCCAAGAACACTACCCTGTGGAACACCGGATATCACATTCCTATAATCACTATGGTGCCCATCAACAACAACTCTTTGAGATCTATTACTTAAAAAATCAATAATAATGCTAAGAAACGACCCACCCACTCCCAACTGTTTCAGTTTGAAAACAAGGGCCTCATGATTAACACGGTCAAAGGCAGCACTAAAATCAAGGCCAATCATACGAACTTCCCGACCACAATCAAGGGATTTCTGTACAGCATTGGAGATTGTAAGAAGGGCATCACATGCTCCAAGGCCTTTACGAAAACCAAATTGCAGACTAGGGAAGAGATGATTACCTTCAGCAAACCTATTAAGACGTTTTGCCAGAAGACGTTCAAAAACTTTAGATAATATGGGAGTTATGGAAATTGGGCGGTAATCAGTGGGACTTGAGCTACCACAAACACATTTACATAGAGGAGTAACATTACCAATTCTCCAACTAGTGCTAAAAGCTCCTCTTCTTGCTAACTTGCGCAAAATAACAGATAACTTTGGAGCTAAGAAATCTGCTGTCTTTATAAAAAACAAAGGGAAAATACCATTTGGGTCTACACCTCCATAAGCATCAAGGTCCATCAACAGAGCTTTAATCTCACGAGATCGAAAAGCTAAACTAGTTAGTTTAGCCTCAGGAAAACAGGAATGAGGAAGTTCAAGTTTTTCATTACTCTGTTTACTGTCAAAAACATCAGCCAAAAGGGTTGCCTTTTCCTTTGGACAGTGAGTGACTGAGCCATCTGGTTTAAGTAAAGGAGGAACTGTTGCATCTACACCAAAGAGTGCAGATTTAAGGGTAGACCACCATTTATGTTCCTGAGTTGTACCAGAAAGGGTTTCTTTTATGGTTAAATTGTACTCCTTTTCAGTTGAGGCATAAACTCTCTGAGCAAAAGCTCGAAGCTGAGTATAGTTGTTCCAGGTCAAATCTGATCTGTTACCCTTCCAAAGTTGATAGGCCTCCTGCTTCTCCAAAAAAGCACGTCTACAATCATCATTAAACCACGGTTTGTCCTTCACTCGGTACCTTAGCACACGAGAAGGGATACGCCTATCAATTATGTTGACTAGATTCTCATTCAAAGGGACAACAGGATCTACATTATTATATAATTGTGACCAATTCAAGCACAAAAGATCATGTAAAATCCCATTCCAGTCTGCTTGGGATTTCATATAAAGAGAGAGAGAGAGAGAGAGAGAGAGAGAGAGAGAGGCCCCTTGTTTGATGACGATTCTAGTGTCTAATAATAGAGGAAACATTAACCGAGAGAGAGAGAGAGAGAGAGAGAGAGAGAGGCCTCTTGTTTGATGACAATTCTAGTGTCTAATAATAGAGAAAACATTAACAGAGAGAGAGAGAGAGAGAGAGAGAGAGAGAGAGGGGCCTCTTGTTTGATGACAATTCTAGTGTCTAATAATAGAGAAAACATTAACAGAGAGAGAGAGAGGAGAGAGAGAGAGAGAGAGAGAGAGGCCCCTTGTTTGATGACGATTCTAGTGTCTAATAATAGAGGAAACATTAACCGAGAGAGAGAGAGAGAGAGAGAGAGAGAGAGAGGCCCCTTGTTTGATGACAATTCTAGTGTCCAATACTAGAGAAAACATTAACCGAGAGAGAGAGAGAGAGAGAGAGAGAGAGAGAGGCCCCTTGTTTGATGACAATTCTAGTGTCCAATACTAGAGAAAACATTAACCGAGAGAGAGAGAGAGAGAGAGAGAGAGAGAGAGGCCCCTTGTTTGATGACAATTCTAGTGTCTAATAATAGAGAAAACATTAACAGAGAGAGAGAGAGAGAGAGAGAGAGAGAGAGGGGGGGTGTCCTTGTTTGATGACAATTCTAGTGTCCAATACTAGAGAAAACATTAACCGAGAGAGAGAGAGAGAGAGAGAGAGAGAGAGAGAGGCCCCTTGTTTGATGACGATTCTAGTGTCTAATAATAGAGGAAACATTAACCGAGAGAGAGAGAGAGAGAGAGAGAGAGAGAGAGGCCTCTTGTTTGATGACAATTCTAGTGTCTAATAATAGAGAAAACATTAACAGAGAGAGAGAGAGAGAGAGAGAGAGAGAGAGAGAGAGAGGCCCCTTGTTTGAGGACGATTCTAGTGTCTAATAATAGAGGAAACATTAACCGAGAGAGAGAGAGAGAGAGAGAGAGGAGAGAGAGGCCCCTTGTTTGATGACAATTCTAGTGTCTAATAATAGAGAAAACATTAACAGAAGAGAGAGAGAGAGAGAGAGAGAGAGAGAGAGAGAGAATCATATTAATTTTTGCCAATTCAGAGGAAGGTTTTCACGATAATCATCCTATAAACCCTCTCTCTCTCTCTCTCTCTCTCTCTCTCTCTCTCTCTCAGCAAGATGTAAGATGTACAATAAAAAGAATTTATAAAATAAAAAAAAAGTAAATGGGTACGTTACCATTTTTTATAAAGAATATCACACACACTCACACACACACACATACACATACACATACAGATTGCCCGTAGCTTATCTCCGGGTGGAAGTTCTCAGACTACGACCGTCATCATCTTTTATCATTATTATTATTATTATTATTATTATTATTATTATTATTATTATTATTATTATTATTACGGCAGAATATTTAAATAGATATGTACACACACGGACCCCCTGTCACCAGGGTATGACTACTCCCTCTCTCCCCTACACGAATGACTGGGAGAGACCGAATGGTTACACGCCTGGAAATATCTATCTATCTATCGATCTATCTATCTATCTATCTATCTATCTATCTATATATATATATATATATATATATATATTCAGGCACTTGCTCTCTATTATATACAGTAGGGGAGATTATTATTATTATTATTATTATTATTATTATTATTATTATTGTTGTTGTTGTTGTTGTTGTTGTTGTTGTTGTTGTGGTTTCTGGATGATGATAACGTCACCATCAATTTTGATACTACTACAAAAATCTGATATAAAACAAATTTACCAAGAACCCTAACCCGTAAAACACCTTGCCATATCATATATAATTTCAGAAATCCACCTCGCTCTCGGCAAAAACCTTTTCAAAACTTCCACGCAACACAGAATATAAAAACCAGGTTTTTCCTTTCAACACCTAAACCCATTTCCCCCTTTAAAGTTGGGTTTACACGGTCGAACTGTTCGTCGAACGTGGTTCGACAGACAAGTGTTTGAAGTGATGTTCGAACGTGTGAACGGGGTATTTGGTCGTCGAACCTGCTTGTCAAACGTTTCGAAGCCGCGGAGTCAGCCACAAAGGCATAAGGTTTGTGGACAACGATGCCCCGCCCACAAAAATCAGGCGAGAACAGACTTTCTTCAAACAGTTCGACGAACATATTCGACAACAAAATACCCTGTTCACAAGTTCGAACATCACTTCAAACACTCGTCAGTCGAACCGCGTTCGACAAACCCTATAAACCCGGCTGATGGAGAAGAAGAGACTCTCCGGCGAGAACAGACTTTCTTCGAACAGTTCGAGGAACATGTTCGACAAACCGTGTAAACCCCGCTGATGAGAAGAAGAGACTCAGTCCAGCGTTATATAAGCTCGTCCAGTCAATGACCCCAAATTTCCCCAATAATGAGAGGAAGTCTGAACCTTGTGGCGTCATTATCAAAGGTGATTTCAGCTGCTGGAAAGCCATTAAAGACGGGGAGGAACATTTTAGGAACGATATCTCGCCATTTTTGACCAGAAAACTCATTCGAAATGACGCTAGGAGTGTTGTGAACTTTCCTTCTGACATTCGCTTCTCGATGTGTATATAATGTTTTAGAAAACAGCGATTTTGAAAATATAGTGAAATAGTGAAATTGATAATAATAATAATAATAATAATAATAATAATAATAATAATAATAATAATAATAATCTTTAATGAGTATGATAGTAATATTGATAAGAAATCGATGTCAATCATGATAGCAACAACAACAACAACAACAACAACAACAGTAATAATAATAATAATAATAATAATAATAATAATAATAATAATAATAATCCAGTCAACGAACCTCATAAAAATTCATCCGGTTTAGAGCAAGCGTCGCTCACAATATTCGCTC
Source organism: Palaemon carinicauda (assembly GCF_036898095.1). Lineage (NCBI taxonomy): Eukaryota > Metazoa > Arthropoda > Malacostraca > Decapoda > Palaemonidae > Palaemon > Palaemon carinicauda. The sequence continues at coordinate 102,097,071 of NC_090750.1, forward strand.
GCAAAAGCATTAGTCAAAAGAACAAAGCCCTGGCTGGATACATTTGCATATTAAAAGGACAGACTTCAGGGTAGCGTTGGTCATAAGAACGTATGTGTAGAACATATACATAGACACATACAGGCATGAGTATATACATTACTATATCTATCTATCTATGTATCTATATATACTGTATATATATATATATATATATATACATGTATATATAAATATGTATATATATATATATATATATATATAAATTATATATATATATATATATATACATGTATATACAAATATGTATATATTCATATATAAATATATATATATATACATGTATATACAAATATGTATATATTCATATATAAATATATATATATATATATATATAAGCATATATGTATATATAAATATGTATATATTTATGTATATATTATATATATATATATATAATATATATATGTATATATCTATATATGTATGTGTATATAAATATGTATATATTTATGTATATACATATACATATATATATATATATATATATATGTATATTCATATATATATATATATATATATAAATATATATACATATATATGTATATATATATATATATATATATAGTATATAAATAAACAACAACAACAAATGCAGCTGTTTTAGTCCACTGCTGGACAAAGGCCTTATTCATGTTAATCCACGTTTGGCATTTGGCCAGTTTTTATCAACACGTGTGATGGTGGGAGATTTTCGTCTTATCATTCACAGCAACAAATGCTGCCGTTTCTACTTCACTGCAGAACAAAGTACTCAGAAATGTCCATAGTCATGACTGGGGTTAGACCATTTTCTTCACCACGCTGGTCACTACAGATTGCTGATGGTGGGAGACTTTTGTCTGATCGCTAACAGCAAACCAACCTAATATAGGTTGCCCTGACTTGTACAGCTTTGCTGATCATGGTGATACACAAAAACTTTCACCACATCAAGGTATCCCCACTCAGAAAGGCGTATATATATGTATATATATATATATATATATATGTATATATATATACATACATACATATATATATATATATATATATATAAAAGTATTTGTAACCTATTTGAAAAATCACGAGTGTTGGCAATAAAATTGAAATAAAGCAGTCAAGTATCACAAATTCACCAACAAGGTATAATGGAGGAAATCGTTTGATTTTGATTCAAAACCTGAATTTAACAGAAATGTGCACGTCAGAGTCTGAATCAATTCCCATTTCTGTCACCCTTGATTTGGACCAGAAATTCTTATATAATGAATTTCTCCTTGGGTCGATATCAGTATACATACACACGCACGCACGCACGCACGCACACACACACACACATACATATATATATATATATATATATATATACACATCCCTTTCTGAGTGGGAATACCTTATCGTCATGATCAGCAAAGCTGTACTAGCCAGGGCCACCCATAATAGGTTGGTTTGCTGTGAGCGATCAGACAAAAGTTTGCCACCATCACTAATCCATAGTGACCAAACCCTAAGGACATGTCTGAGAACTATGTCCTGCAGTGGACTAGAAACAGCTGCGTTTATTGTTGTTGTTGTTGTCGTGGTTGTTGTTGATATAATGTGTGCTTACAGATACGTCTGTTACCGCTCGCTGACTACCATAATTTATCCTATTTTTTTTTCCTCCGAAGGGAAATAAGCTACCAAAAACTCCCTCCTTCCTCCAGTCACTGCAACGCCATAACTCAAAAGCAACGTCAGAAAAAAAGCATATATCAAATTTCGCGCGGGTGGCGATAACTGAAATCAGACGTCTGACGAGACACATCAACTCCTCCAGGATATTGTCGGCCAAGACGGGAGACTAAATCTAGACTGAGGCTTCCAGGAAATGAGTGTAATATTCCAGCATGGAAGAGGAAATGGCACCCTTTAGGTCTGCTGCACGAATGGCAGTCTAGGAAGAGAGAGAGAGAGAGAGAGAGAGAGAGAGAGAGAGGAGAGAGAGAGTTTACCAGGCATTGTCATGAAACAGCAACTGAAAGACAACGTAGGCTTACATTTAAATGTCACACTGGCATTGTCTCAGTACTTAACACACACACACACACACACACACACACACAGAGAGAGAGAGAGAGTTTATCAGGCATTGTCATGCAACAGCAACTGAAAGACAGCACAGGCCTACAGTTAAATGTCACATTGGCATTGTCTCACTACTCAATTGAGAGAAGAAAAGTTCCTTGTCAATAAATGTCATGAGAGAGAGAGAGAGAGAGAGAGAGAGAGAGAGAGAGAGAGTTTATCAGGCATTGTCATGCAACAGCAACTGAAAGACAGCACAGGCCTACAGTTAAATGTCACATTGGCATTGTCTCACTACTCAATTGAGAGAAGAAAAGTTCCTTGTCAATAAATGTCATGAGAGAGAGAGAGAGAGAGAGAGAGAGAGAGGAGAGAGAGAGGTTTACCAGGCATAGTCATGAAACAGCAACTGAAAGACAGCGTAGGCCTACAGTTAAATGTCACATTGGCATTGTCTCAGTACTCAACAGAGAGATGAAAATTTCCTTGCCAATAAATGTCATGAGAGAGAGAGAGAGAGAGAGAGAGAGAGAGAGAGAGAGAATGACCTCACCCTCGCCGTTAAAACCAATGTAGATTTTGGTTAAAACTATTATTAAATAAAATAACCAAACGAAGAAATACCATCAACAACGCATCCCTCCACAGAACAAACTTTATACTGTCATTATTCATGATTACTTTCCCTAATGAACGCCTACGTTTTCAGGGAGAATGCATTTTGTCTTCGCTAATTGCTAATTATCCGTTGATGCAAATCGGAGGAAAACTTCTTAATTTCACTGGGTGAAGGAACATAGCATGCTGTAAACAAGTCATTAACTTCACACTCAAATTATTTCTTATGCTGCTTCATTTCATTATAAAAATGATAATCCAATAATTAGCTAATTCGCGTAAACTTGGGCATCAGCAGTAATCATCAAAGTGTAGATGAGCATTCCGGAATTATTCACAGTTTTACAAGAGGAGACCGTTCTCCGTCTATTTAGATGTTAAGCGATTATATCTTTCTCATTATCTACGTGTCATGGAATTATTATAATTTCTAATATGATATTTTTGGAATATGATTTAGTAATTCCAGTCCAACAGAGAAAACGTCTCCTTTGTGATCCATGAGTAAAATATTTCATACTAGACCTATCCGGTAGAAACAGTGCTTTCATTCACTCTTATTATCTCTCTCATTTCCTACGTGTGACGAACATACTGCACATACAGGTGTAACAACCTGTGCATACAAATTATATTGTGCTCAGGACGAGGTTACCGGGGAGAGAATGGAGAAAAAGGGAAGGTAGATAGGATCACGGTCTAGGTATAATCCCTAGATCGTGGGTAGGATAATGGATAGTAAAGGTGCAAAGACCCGAGCGTATACGTTTCATGTTTCACACACACACACACACACACACACACACACACACACACACACACACACACACACACACATATATATATATATATATATATATATATATATATATATATATATATATATATATATATATATATATATATATATATATATATAATTGACTTTCTCTATTTAACTATGCGATGAGCTTATCATGAATATTCACACTCATGGAACTTACGAAAAAAATAATATATAAGTAAAATAAAAAGTCACATCTTAACGTGTAATCCTTGTTTAACGACACCTCCATTTATTTTTATTTATGATGCATGAATGAGCAACGCCGTCTACTATCGTCTCTTGAGTTTTTTGAAGTGTTAATTAAACAAAAATTAAATGTGAATATAAACTGGTTGGTATCTGTAATTACGTAGGCTTATAAAAAGCTTCACACATTAAAAAGAGTAATTTTACATATACATTAGGCCTCCTTATTGAGTGAATGATGGAGTAGTGGTCAATTTATTATATACAGTATATATACAACAACAACAAATACAGCAGTTTTTAGTCCACTGTAGGACAAAGGTCTAAGCCATTTTCATCACCACGCTGGCCACCACGGACTGGTGATGGTGGGAGACTTTTGTCTGCTCTCTCAGCAAACCAACCTAGTATGATTGACCCTGACTAGTACAACTTTTCCTGATCATGGGGGTACACAAGCCTTTTGACCATGCTAAGGTATTCCTACTTTAAAAGTACATAATTTATATATATATATATATATATATATATATATATATATATATATATATATATATATATATATATATATATATATACACTGTATATCTTGGCAATATAACTTCAATTTATTTAGCGCCTTGTCTACTATTACAATTAAGATGTAGGGATTCATCTGTAAAAAAAAAAAAAAATAAAAAAATAAATACAATTCTTTATCCTATTATATTTGAGCTTGTTTTCTTGGGAAGCGCAGAAAGTCTTTTTTTTATTATGATTCATTATGCCTATTTCTGAAAATTTTATATATTTAGAAATAGATAGTAGTTAATTGCAGAATAGATAATGCTTATTTTTTTTTGTTGGGGGGGGGGGGGGTTCGAAATATAGTTTTATATTGAAATCCAAAATGTTCATCCTCTATTTCGAAATATAGTTTTTTTGTGGTTCAGTTATTTGTTTATTTATATTACATTTAGATTATACTCTAATATATATTTTTTCGTAATTAATTTATCCTCCCAAATCAGTTAAAAAAGAAAAATGAAATAATTATTAAAAACTTGGTTATATAGAAAAAACGTTTTTCATACACCGCTGCCTTCGTCATTCTCGTGTTTATACGCTAAAGAAAAAAAAACATTCACGAAAAAGAAACACTAACTTTCAACTTTTATTCCTGGTAAAGCAATTTTTCTACTATCGTTATCTTCCTCATCATCTTCATTACCACACATCATCACATTATCCTCCTCCTCATCCTCATTATCACTAGTCAAGTCTTCGCCTTGATAATACCGCTATTCAAATGTCATTTCAAGAGCTTCTTGAGGAACCGTCAACGTGTGTGTGTGTGTGTGTGTGTGTAGAGAGAGAGAGAGAGAGAGAGAGAGAGAGAGAGAGAGAGAGAGAGAGAGAGTTTTACGACATGCTGTAGTGACAATAATGCATTTGTCCCGGAGAGAGAGAGAGAGAGAGAGAGAGAGAGAGAGAGAGAGAGAGAGAGAGAGAGAGAGAGAGAGAGAGAGAAGGGGGCGTTTAAACTAAAATCTGATTTTCACTGGCTATAAATATTTTCCAATATCTCCCTCTAATTTGGACCAATTTCATTTGATTCAAGATGCATAATATAAAAGCGTAACATCCAATGGTCTTTCTATTAAAAAAAAGGAAAAAAAAACATTGCACAGTAAACCAAAGGGGTTTGAGATAAAAAAAAAAACAACAACTTATATTTAATCTCAACTACCCTGGTTAGATCATGTCAGGTGTGTTAGTATATATTATATTATTCATTTATTTGGTGCCTCAGTATTTCAGGTAGGTTAATTCTAGTTTCTGTCTCGAAAAAGTCTTCACAATTAAATTTCCCCTAGATATTTTCAGTATATCTCTAAAATTATTTCTAAGTAATAAAATCAAGAATTTTGTGTAGCCTTAGTATAATATGAAGGAACTTAAATTCTTTTAACTGATAAGTTTTTCATCTCAAACTGAGAAAACTTACTTTTTGTGGGATACCTGGTCAATAAAATTATATCAATCATATAATTAGTAATTTAAGCAGCTTTTAACATTGGAAAATTGTATTGTCTTTACAACGTAATACTCTAACTATGCAATGATGCTTGTGTTTTTTTTTATGTTATGATATGATAAAGTAAGGGATCAGTTTGCAATACAACCTAAAAATCTCACAAAGCATATTTTTTTTTTTTTTTACTTGCAACTATTTGGTGTTTTCCTTCCCCAATAGATGACGCTGTTTCGATGGCTTCAATCTCCAGACTCCAGAGTCCATAATTCCATGATCCTTGAATTCGCGATGTCTGCGCCCTCTGGGCAGTGTTGCCAGATATGGGAATTTATCCCTAGATTTCGGAATTTTGGGTGCCTGGTCTGGGTATTCTGTACAAATTTTTATGAAGAAACAAACAAACACGAGTAAACCTTTATATTGTTGCAATTAGTATGCTTGCACTTTTATGAAATATAGTGAGTAATTTCTTTATTAGTAAAGCTTACAGGATCAGAAGAAAGTATATTTGTGGAAATGGAGATTTTTTGGGTTGTTATGGGGATTTTTTATCACGAGTTTGGGGGATTTTTACACTAACCTACCTGTCAACACCAAAGACAATACACGGTGTCAACACAGGTGATTGGTGAACTCGAGAGTGCACGCTATTTGATAATAGTTATTACTTATTACGGGAAGACAGTTACGTTAGCTTGAATTACCATTACTAAAATACCGAAATTACTTTGAAATAAATTGGGTATATGCCGTATTCAGGTTATGGTGAATCTTATGGATCAGAAGACCATGCCAGTTTTCGTTATGGTGCTTCGGGAAGTTTGCGGCGTTTGATTACTTAAAAGGTAAAGTGAGAATCTTAAAAGTAGGCCTCAGATTTGGTGTGTTTTTACTGGACTTGTGGAAATATCATAGAACTAAGTGCCATAGTAGTTTGGTAGTTATTTCCCTTAGTGTTCGGGAATTAAGTGGGGGACCTTGTCAACAATAAAATGGCTGTTGGGGGGTATTGGAACGGTTGTAGGTAAGGTCGCACCACAAAGGTTAAAAACGTCCGTACTTTGCCTAATAATACTGTATAATACCAGAGGTTTTATTTTATTAAGTGCTATTTTGGTTTCCTTATAGAACAGTGGAATATTGTTAGGACATTAGAACGGGCGTAATTGAATAGACTTTTGTAAACTGAATATGTTAAATCCCATATACTGCTGGTAATTGTTTACAACACCCCGCTCTCCATTTACTTCAAAATAATACAATCCTGCAGTTCTCATCTTCTTGCACAGTAAGTAGGTGGTTGTTTAAATTCTGGGAAAACAGTAATTAGCAAGATATGTTGAAGGGGGAAGGAGCTATAAAAAGAAAATAGCTCGGTTTCCTCACCAAACGACTTGGGTAAAGTTGTATTGTATTACAGGGTGTGATTTCGAACAGAAAATGTATTCCCTTAGTAAATAGCGTGATTTAACCGAATTTGACCTTCATTTCAACTGCAAACAAACAGATCAACCAATTCGACTAACTTTAAGTTGCCAAAATTGGTTGATGTTAATACGGATGAAATGAAGGTGAAAACCGGTTAAATCACGTTATTTTCTACAGGAAAACATATTTTCTGTTAAAATGGCTATTTTCTGTTAAAATGGCAAAATATAATCACTGTCATATATGTTGTTAAAATATTCATTGTACAAATTTCTGGAAATTCATTGGGTTTCATGTATAACTTTTCTAACCTTATACTATATAGCAAGATTTGAATGACACTTGACTTGATTAGTGTAAATACAGGATCCCAGGATTTAAAGAATAACAATCTGTCCAGTTTGCCTGGCCTGTAACTTTCCTCCTTGGTCCTGTGTGGCATTCAGTAGGCTCTATGCTTCACTTTTAAGTTTGCTGTTTGGTATTTTGATTGACTTTCAGGTGAACAAGTGTGAATAAGTACTGTAAATGCAAAATAAATCTATGGAATTTGTATAGTAGAAATCTGAAACAAAGGAGCCTAAAACAAATGGAACCAACTGTGTTTCTGTATTTCTACCATACCCACAATTCTGAAAAAAATATGATTTTTACCCAAAGTGCATTACCAAAACAAATCCCAACAGGAGAAACACTGGTAGCGTTAATGTCCTCTTGACTGAAGAAAAATCTGTAGAACTTTTATAATTTATTGGCAATTATAGTATCTCTGTAATAAATATCTGGTAGAATAATTTTTTGCATCTTTTAAGATATGAAGTTGAAATTAATTATGTTGACTGTGGTTGTGGATGGCCTGATGATTACTGGACTGGGGTTTGTCCTGCTCAAACTTGATAGTTTGATAGTGTCAGTAACCTCACGATCTTTGAGAGCTAAGGATGGGAGTTTTGAGAGACCTTAGGGGTCTACCTGCTGAATCAACAGCCATTGCCTGGCCCTTCCTGGTCCTAGCTTGAGTGGAGAGGTGGCTTGGGTGGTGATCATATGTATATATGGTCAGTCTCTAGGGCAGTGCCACTGTCCCTTGCTTCTACCATTTATGAGCAGCCTTTTGAATTTTAAAGCCACGTTTGTTAATGCTACCTTGATGATTGCCACAAATAGCTGTGAATTTAATGTTTCTTAAAATTTGCCTAATTAAAAGCAGTCCCCCCTTTCCAGGAAGATATAGAAGGATAGATACAGCAATTGTCAGGTTAGGTAGGTGTAACCTAAGAAAGTACATACTGCATATCTAAATCCTATACTTGTTGGGTACCGTTATTATAGGGGAGTACGTAAATTTGATACAATAGAGGATTGTATTTGGGAGAAGTTTCCTGTAAGTAGATTGGAGACGGGAGTGGAAGTTAATTCCTTCAATAGAGTATTGTTTCTGGAAGTTTTCTGTGAGTACATTTGAAAAAATGCAAATAAAATTACCAATTGTCCAGAGGTGAAACACTACTGTATTTTGGATACGTATACTGGATACTTAAAATCTTGATGTTGACCCAAATGAATTTTGTTCAGTATTTAATATGCAGCATGGTGATTAAATACTGTACCATCAGGCTTGAATATTTGCAGGTTATATAATGATCGATTTGGTCATTTACGATACAGAGAACCATTAGACATTAAATAAAAATTCACCCATTCATATTTGTGATATGACTCGAGAGCTGACTTTTTCGGACTGACCTAGCTCCTTTGCAGCCGGCCTCCTTCGCAGCATTCAATCCTGGCCCAGCGCAACACCCAATCTCTCGCTGACAATGTGTCTCCTCACGTGCTCATCTCCCAATCCAATCGTTTGAACAATCATTATTTGGCCTTGGTGTACTCAGTAGAAGATGGCCCCTCAAGAGCTTCTTCAACTTGCTGAGAGGCAAGTGGTCATGACTTAAGATTAAATCCCTTGAGTGCAGGGAGGGGATGAAGTTTGCAGCTGTAAAAAGCTATTTTTGCATTGAGAATAATGTGATGTACCCTGTGAACGCAAAGAGAATTCGTGCTGCTGAGGCTGCCAGTGCCCCAAGCAGTGCGAAGGTTGTGATGAAGGCGAAAGAAAAAGGGCATGATCATAATAGAAAATGCAGTTCTGTGAATTGAGGATCAGCATAACAAGTGAATGTCGACTTCATCCGGTTAAAGGCCAAGTCTCTGCTCTGCAATTTCATGCAAGATGAACCTTGACTGTCCACCGGTCGAGAAACCACCTCTCCACAAATGCCTTTCCAAGCCAGCAAAGGCTGGTTTGACAAGTACTTTGAAGAGATGATAATTACTGGGGAGTGACTCTTCGGACCTCATGAGCCGCAAAAATTTTCCTAGACAAACTTGAGATAATCATGGCACAGGAGTGCAAGTTGGAACTTGTTTGATATGGAGGAAACTGGCTAGTTTATGGACATTTATATGTAAAATTTAGATTTTACTCAAATTTTGATTTTGCTCACTTGCAACATTGAAATAAAAATAGTAATTTTGTGCAATAGGGTAGTTTAGTAATTTGTATGTTTTTGGTACAGAATTAACATTGCACTACATAACAGTACAGTATATATATCATACATATTGATTTAATTAAATGGTTTCAGTGTACTATTGTATGTACAGTATGCATAACTTAAATGTAAAGTCCTATAGCATACTGTATCATTTTACTTTAACATGAATGGTATGTCAGTGTTAAGTAAAATAACATATGATACAGTACTGGAGTGTTACTTTAAAATTTTGTACTTTACGTAACATATATTGCACGTACATAATTTTTTATTGCTTAGAGTTTTTTTGTAAGAAATCACAAAACCCTCATTGCCCAGAAGTGCAACACTGCCCATTTTAAGTCAGGAAAAAACAGGTAGGCTAACAGTGTAAACAAGTTTCTCCAATTTTCATGAACATCTGATAGGTTTTTTCACTTGTTGAAAAATATTTACTGAAATTTACAGTATTTAAGATTAAAACTCCATTCTAATAAATGTTCCCTTTTGTCTTCCTAGGTATACGTTGAATTTTTTCGGAAATACCTTAGTACAGCTCATTAAACCTGGCCTGATTTGTGAGAGAAAGGCCCCTTGCATTTAAACTCCACAACATGGATTTGCTGTTAGGTTACTGGATGAATAATAAGGCGTGGACAGCGGGCAAGCTCTTCCTCAATTGGTTTGAATACTGCTGGTTGCCGGAGGTTGAGCAGTAATTGCAGAAAGTGTAGTCTTGCTCACCTTGACAATGCCCCCAAACATCCATCCTCTGTCAGGGTAACTAGTTCTTGTGTGCAAGAAGTTCTCTTACAAACACTGACCTCATCCAGCTTATGGACCAGGGAGACATTAAGTACTTCAAGGCTCACTAACCTACAGCTGAAGTGAATCAAGCACCCATGGCATCGTTCAGACATTTGTAACTGCGTCTCAATCTCTTCTACTTATCAACTCTGCTGCTTTGCGGAATATTTTCCGGTAGGTTGTCCTATTTAAACTTTATAAGTATATGGTTTACTGTACAGAATATGTAAAAAAAAAAAAAAAAAAATGCAACGGATAAGTAACGTAAGTATGGTATGTACTGTATTAACGTACCAAAATTTAATTTATTTTTTCAGGGATTATACATAATGTACTTTTGTCAAGTACTTGTATGGTAGTGCATATATTTTACTGTACAGGATGTATATTGTAGTTATTACCCTACCCACTCTCCAGACATTCAACACCTCAATAGTTGCATCATGTCTCACAACCCTTTGAAAATGTCAGGATGCCAGAAAACTTTAAATCAATCAATCACAACCCTTTGTCAGGAGGCCAGAAAACCCCAAATAAAGGTGTGCTTCACGTGTTACTGCTTGGAACTTGATAAATAAATGGTTAGTGGTGGTGTGCTTTCTTTAAATTTTATATTGTGGTAGGGTAACCTATGGTTTTAGTTTGCTATAATATATTTGACTGCTTTCTTCATTACTACAAAGATACAAACTTGTCATTTGTACGAGTTTACTGCCATGTCGATACCTTGACCGGAAAAAGGTGCCCAATTGGTAAGTATATAATAGCTTACTAGGAAACTCCTCTGTTGGACAGTGACGTGCTACTGTGTGACAAGCTTTTCTTCTATCCTATTCGTACTGTCAAGAGACTGACTTTCCATTGGCGATCAAAGATCATGATTAGCTCCTTGATGAATTACCCTTGTTCTGTGCTTTTGTGCCATGTTTGGTGTTGCTAGCATTATGCACACTGCCCCAGCAGTGATAGTAATCCTTGTGGACCTAGAGTTTGGCAGAGGTAGATCTGCATCCCCTCGGTGGAACTGCTATGGTAAGCAGTGTTCCGTAGAATCCCCATGTGAGTATTGTAGGGAGTGGCCGTTCTTCCAGTGGAAGAGATCTGTCTCATCTTAAGAAAAGAGAAAAAGGATTGTTCCCCTTCATCTTCCTTTGATAGCAAGACGAGTAAGCTAGTTTCTTGGAGACACATTTCTCATCCTGTTCCTCTTATTCTGGAGTAACTTAGGATTATGGTAGATTTTGATTACATTGCATATTGATAACTTAAATGAATTGCCCCACGAGCCTAGTGATCATGAATCGCCTCCAGAGACTGATTCCCTGGCTACCATCCCATGCACTTCCAGTGAGTGGTCTAGTCTGTGTTTTTGGTACCTAATTACACTGATTTAGTTCTACCAGCCACTCTTGTCTGTTGCAGGGAGCCGAGTATTTTAGTGTACTTTGGTTAGTTAACAATGAAGATCCTCTTGTGAGCAAAAGAACAATCAAGATCCTCTTGTGAGCAAAAGACAAAGGGATGATGGGAAAGCTCCTTAGTAAAAGTCCCGTGCACTTTCAGTGCCTGACCAGCTCCACCTATTGGCCAAGGCAAACTAGCTTGCTAACTGAAAACCCCCAAAATTGACGACACTGGGAAAGGAGGGTGTGGATCAATCGCTAGTTAGCAAGACGTACACGAATTTGCTTTGAGGATCCAAAAGTAATTTACAGTAGTTACAGGTACTATAATTGGTGTTCTGGTCTAGGGAAGATTTTCTAGTTATTGCAAAATCAATAAATGAATGAATGTATAATAATTTTTTTTTAATTACATTTTTTTTCCTTTCCCGGGTGATAGCCAGTCTCACTTCAAATGTATGCTCTGCCCTATGTCAGGCCTTTCAGCCAAAGTTTCATGAATGTACTTACTACACAAGATGCATGAAGAAAAGTGGCAGTGTATTTTTACAGCCAATTAAATCTTCAGAATGTTAAGTTAATCACTCTTCTAGTCCTCGTTCTGCACATTTGTTTGCATGGCCATTAGAGAGAAAACGGCAATATTAAGAGTTTGACAGAGAGGCTGTCATTGATGGGAAAGTAATACCTGGGCAGTGGCATAACACAACTACTGGTGGCTGGCCTGACTTGGATGATGCTGGTTGGAGGCCTTCACAAAAGGCTATAAATGTACACATCATTCTGTTGGTACATTAACACTGAAGGTAAAGTAACATTCAAAGATTCTGTGGTCTTCATGACGGCAAGTACTGAATATCATGCAATAGTTCAACCCAAATTAGAAACTTCATAAATTGTACAGTATTATAATATATTGGTCAAATATTCTTGGTTGTTCTTTGTTGCTGTATTTCAAGAAGATAAATTACACAAATAAAAATCTAATTCATATATTTTATCTAAATCCTTTTATCTAAATCCTTTTAATTTATCTAAATCCTTTTAATTTATCTAAAAATGAACTAAGTTTCACAAGTGCCTGAAACTGTTGGCCAAATGATTTTGAGTAACTACGCTTTCAGCTGTTTGCGGGATACATTGTATTTTCCAGCAGCAGCTGCAGCAGCTGTTGTTAAGACCTAGTTTGGAGGATGTCTTCTACTTTCTTCCTTTAGCATTTTTGAAGTGCTTACTGGGCTAGGCATAGTGAGATCCCTGCCTAGGCTGTTTTTTTAGTGAAGAGGAATTGGCCTTGTATTGTTACTGCGCTCTGAAGAGGTACAGCCCCCATACCCAGGTTTTGATGTTTGTGTTTTAAGTCATATGCTCTGCCTGGTCTTTGCTGTGATTCCAATATTTGATGAATTTTTTTTTTCATCTAGAAATGGTTGCGTATGAACACCCAACTGAGCTGGGTATCACGTATCATGCTGGAATAAAATGCTCTCAAGTAAAATTTCAACCATTCCTGTATCATTTCGAGAATTTTCCTAAAGTGTACTTTTATTATTCAGTAAGGTTGTTCTGAATTGTCCAAAAATACGCATTACAATAATCTATAGTACTCCTACTACAAAAGACAAATTTTACATTGTTGCAAATAATTGTTGGTGACTAAATCTATCCTAAATAAGTGAAACTCAGTGCTTGCATTTAGATGGAACATCTCCCCCAAGCAACTTTGTATTTTATTTTCACATACTACCTCTTGAAGGAAATTTTAATTGTATGAAACTCATTATTCCATCTGAAAGAAAATTTTATTTTGTCAGTAACCCTACAGGCTATGCTCAGATTTGAATGATCTCAAAACTCCAATCTAATATTGGAATGCCCTTTAAAAAATTCAAAGTTCTGTACAACTAAAAACATGGTTGAAAATTCTCGTTTCAAAAGTACCCAAGAACTAACCACTGCGTACAGTATGTAGTTTTTGGGGGACAGTCACAAATTTTAATTTGTTGGATTGTTAGGTTGTCAGGTTAGGAAGACTCGAGATGGTTGGGACAAACCAGGTCCGCAATTTAAATGTTCGTAAATATTTAGGGCTATCATAGCAAAATTTAATTAAAGAAAATAAGTGTTACTGTATTTCTGGGGTGACCTGTGACGGCCGGTGAAAGAAGTCCTTCTTTACACTTTTCTAATATAAATCTTCCAAATATACCAGAGAAAGATAAATGCATGAAATGCAGAGGTTACTACCCTCGCGCGAGCGCCTTGTGGGTGTCGTGTATACAACAGGGGCGTGTGAAAACCACTATTCACAGGTTGTCTTCCATTTAGATAATTCCTTCATCAAAGGGAAGGGTCGTAACAGGCCCTAGAGAACACAGTTGGACCACGCCACCGACACCTACCACGCGCGCCCTCTAGGTCATCCTTCTGTTTTGGACTTTCCCCGCATAGTCGAATTTTTTTTTGTGCTCGATGTTTTTCAAGTGTTTGTCGTTAATTCATCATGACTGACGCTGCTACTTCACTTTTACCAGTGGTAAGTACCGTAGTTTGTTTTGACAGTTTTTTTCAGTACCGGGCATTTGTTCTATTTCCAGTAATGTGGATTTTAATTTTGGAAGCGGCTTGGCCTTCCTCGGTGACGGCAGCCATTTTGGCTTTGTTCGCTTCGATAGTTTTTAAAGTTAATATTGCCCATCTGGTACTCTGTCATCTAGGTTATATCACTTACGTTATATGACCATTATTATTATCATTATTTTATGATTGTTTTTACTATGGTATTTTTTTGCTAGCAAGTCCAATTTGGACGAACGAAGAATAACGTTCTTGCTTTTGTTATAGTTTACGTACACGCCTCGGGAAGGTGCTCGTTTTAGACTATATCTTTATATTTATTTGTTACGTTGTCGTTATTCTTCGTTCTTGGTTATTACAATTTTATCATTCTTATATCATATTATTGTGTGATTTTGGTTCTTTATAATGTAACCATGAGAGCGTGAGCATGGAGTTCTCGTTTTCTGTTACTATAGTTACGAGTTGCCCTTTCTCAAGTTTTCTTTCTTAAGGTCGAGTAAGGAGAGGTGGATTTCCCGTTTTCCGTTTTATACGATCACGAGTTATTCCTGCCTCCTCTTCTTCTCCAGGTTTATGATATTACGTTTGGTGGTATTTATGTTTTATTGATGTGGTTACTGTTAATATAGCTCGCATTATTAATAGGTTCCGTTAGTGTATGAGTCATTATTTTGGGATCGCTTTATGCCGCCACCCGTAGCTCCGTTCTCTTTGGAACGTTCACCGCCTTGAGTTATACTCCGCCATAATGGATACTCGTTGGGTTGGGGACTAGTCAGATGTTTGGAGTTAAACGGTGAAACCCGGCACTCAGACTCCGGCTTCGGCCTTATGCACACGAACCTTTTTCATGATTAATCACAATTTCATTATTACGGTCCTTTTTCATCGAATCATCGGCTTCACCGGAGATTACACAGACGTTCAGCATTGAGGTTAACATTATCTTACCGCTGATGTTCACGATTTCACTATTACAGACCTTTGTCACCGGATCTCTCAGACGTTCAGACGTTAACATTATTTTACCGATGAGGTTTATAGTTACATGTTACGTGATTACTGGATTTTAGTATATTAATTTGTAGCTCTAGCTAACAATTATAGAACCATATTAGTCACACATAATTAATGTTATTTATTTCTATTGATTCATCTGTTCACTCACCAGAGTCTCAAGGAACATCCAGAATTATGTCTTCTTTCTTTTACAGAAGGTCCGCTGCGCTGCCAAGGGCTGCCCCGCTGCTTTTAATGATCCCCTGGGCCATGATCTATGCCGGTCTCATGCACATTGCGCCATATCCTTCTCTCGGGAACCGGGACAAGCCCCCTACATGGTATGGTTCCCGGAGTCGTGCACGCTCTGCTACGAGCTGTCATCCCTACTCCTGAGCGATTATGTAAGTTGGTTCTAGTTTGTTCATATTAATATCCTTTGCGATGAACTAATTAGTTCTATATATATATATATATGTATATATATATATATGTATATATATATATGTATATATATATATATATATATATATATATATATATATATATATATATATATATATTATATATATATATATATATATATATATATATATATATGTATATATATATATATATATATATATATATATATATATATATATATATATATATATATATATGTATATGTATATATATATATATATATATATATGTATGTATATATATATATATATATATATATATATATATATATATATATATATATATATATATATATATGTATGTATGTATGTATGTATATATATATATATATATATATATATATATATATATATATATATATATATATATATATATGTATATATATATATGTATATATATATATATATATATATATATATGTATATATATATATATATATGTATATATATATATATATATATATATGTATATATAATATATATATATATATATGTATATATATATGTATATATATATATATATATATATATATATATATGTATATATATATATATATATATATGTATATATATATATATGTATATATATATATATATATATATATATATATATATATATGTATATATATATATATATATATATATATGTATATATATATATATATATATATATATATATATATATTTATATATATATATATATATATATATGTATATATATATATGTATATATATATATATATATATATATATATATGTATATATATATATATTATATATATATATATATATATATATATATATGTATATATATATATATGTATATATATATATATATATATATATATATATATATATATATATATATATATA
>NC_090750.1:102114393-102141893 GCF_036898095.1 Palaemon carinicauda
TGGTACTTAACATTGGAATGTGTGAAGATGGAGCTTCGGACATGACAAAATAAATCCATGACTGTTAAAAACGATCGAAAGCACCACAAATTACACACTATTCTATCAGTCCAAAAAGAAGGATGTTGTTCAGATGGCGCTCGCGTCGTGGCGTGGGTGGTGTGGCGCTGGTGGTTGGCAAGGGCCTTTGTATCGGCCCATCCCTTTGACGAAGGAATTAACTAAATGGAAGACAACCTGTGAATAGTGGATTTCACGCGCCTTTGCTTTATACACGACACCCTAAAGGTGCTCGCGCGAGGGTTGTAACCTCAGCATTCCATGCTTTTATCTTTCTCTGGTATAATTGGAAGGTTTTATCAGAAAAGGTATATAAGAAGGACTCTTTTCACCCGGCGCCACAGATCGACCCAGAAATGCTTAGATTGCCTATTTTGAAATGCACAACCTGATATGGGCAAATGCAGCTGCTCTACCGAGTGTACCGAGTGTCCGTTCTAGTTAGCATAATTATTGATGTGAGCGTTGTCCTTAGGCCGAGTATAGAGGATTATTAATCACAATGGACAAGGATATAGCAGGTGGTAGATGTAATGTCATCGAAAAGGGTATAGTCTTAGGTCCCCCATTCATTTGAACAATGCCAAAAACCACCACACTGGTAAAGATTCAGTACCTCTTCAGTGCTGTCATAAAGTTTTCCTGAGACACAGGTCCAATCTGTTTATGATGATGGTATACAATAGGACAAGGGTCAGTTCCATAAAGCAATGCATTCAACACTAGCCTCACTAGGTAGGGTACAAGCTGTTCTGGTGGATAATTAGAGATTGATTCGTATGTGACATCCTCCTTTATCAGGGGGAAACCACTTTCTCCAACCATCCCACAGATCTCAAAGCAGCAATACTTTTATCACCTTTTCAAAACCTGAAGAAACCACGTCGGTCTACCATCAAAACATAAAGATGGTTTGAGAATATTGGACTAGTGGAGTAACCAAAGGACAATTTGGGTATAGATATGTTGGTACTGCAAGATAAAAATAAAAGTGATTATTCTCTGCTGCTGTTAGAGATCAAGAAAGCTGTTCATAGTAGGAAATGTAAGCCCTAATCCTCTGATGGGATTTTGCCATGAAGTGTTAGGATAAGTGGTGTTACTGTACAGTCATTTTGTCAGATGCTGGGTGACCCCAATGAAGACAGACCAGCCTTAGGACAAGCAGGAGGAGGTAGTACAGGTTCTCTGCCCCAATGTCATTGAAAAGTACAATAAAACATTGGTGAGATTGACCAGTTAGACATGATTATCCACCTATGAGACTACTATGCAGTGAAGAAAGTAATACATGAGTCTTTAAATCCTGGACCAATGTGTTTGCAATGCATGGCTGCTGTATAATAGTGCTAGTCCTGTTACGAAGGAACTACAGCTTGACATTCGCAAGATGCCGGAAGACCTTGGCACCAGGGTAATCACTTAAGAGCCCATGCCAGAGCCAAAGAGCAAACAAGAAGCAAGCATACATATGACTAAAAGGAGTGTTTGAGCCAGTTTTTGTCCGCAACAGGCATACCTGCAAGCTATTCTAAAAGGGGTATTCACCTAATGCAATGGATATGCAGTATGTTAAGTGCTTGTTACACCTAGAACTACTAGATTCCCTTCCAGAAAATAAGACTAGTCCATTTGCTAGTCCTCCACCCTTCTAAGCCCTGTGACAGCACAGTAGTAGTGGCAAGTAATTAATAATCTCATTGACCAGTCATTCCAGATGTCCTCTTATTATTTATCTATGATGTCCTGTTTGGATTTATAACTCTTGACTAGTGAATGAAATGTGCATTAGTAATTTAGTAACTACAAACTCTGCCTTTTGATTTAGTTTTCCCTCCCACTTGTAAATGTAAGGAGTTTTAGTAAATAAGTAACTTTTTAATGATGTGATTTATTATTTTTGACTTTTAATGTAAGTTGCTTTAGAAAGTTACTAACTACCAACTTGTCATTTTTAATATTCTGTTTGACTGTGTGTTATCTGGTAAATGTAAGCTGTAATTGTAAGATATTTTTTTTACCTTTGTTATAGCACAAATTTGATTTTTAATATTCTTTACTGACTTAAAAACTAAAATTGGTAATTTTTTTTACCAAATTTAGAAGATACCCCTAAAATTCCAAATGGGCTTGTGTGTTCCCCGTAAGCTGGGCGAGTAGCCTGCACCGGCCGTATTTTCATGCAACTTTGCAACGTCATTGTCCTCTTGGAAATTGAGAATATCTAATGCCCTCGATTAAAACGGAGTTTTTATTATTTCTATGCTTGCCTGCTAAAGGGCTAACTGCCAATCTGGGCAGTGTGATAAGTGTAAGATTTCAGTAGGTTGAAGTGTTAATGTGCACTGTGGTGAACTCTAGATATTTTGAACACCCTAGACCATTTTGTGAAAGAGTGAGGGTTCAAAGATCAAAATACAACATTCTGATGCTTGTGGGTAACTAAAACTTAGTTAAGGATTTTGTGCCTATGGTAGGCCATAGGGTCATACTGTATAGGTGTATTTGGTGGCATTGCTTGAATGAAGTATTTTTGTTAGTTTGTACCTTGGAATACATACTACTGTATTCTTTTATTATTTTAGGGAGAATTAATTTAGGGAGAAATTAGACCTGTTTGTAGTCTCACAGATTAGTTAGTTTTCTAGGAGGACCTGCAATATAATATGGATGTGCTAGTTTGTTTGCTGCCCTTGAGGTGGTTCGTGGTACAAACAGCAGGAGGATGCATATCATTGGTTCAGAATGGTATTTGCATCCTCAGATAGCGAATGAGAGCCCGACATTGTGGGGTTTACAGAGTTTATCTATTTACAACTTCGCCAAATCTGAAGATTCCAATGTAATGTTGGTACCAAGCACAGAAGCAGTGTTGGAGGATGCTTTCCAGCTCTCCTTGGACGGCCTTGACATATCTGTTTTGATGCTGTTAAGCCTGATAAGGAGTGGTTAAATTCAGCTTCTCCTACTGATCGCCATTGCTTAAGAGCATTGACTTCTGCTGCACTGAGTCAGGCCGAGTAAATCACAAGTAATGCTTATCACAGATCTGGTAACTGCATAGACCAAGTATACAGCGACTCCCCCTAGTGTTATAACAAGCAAGGTTGGTCCTCCAGTTGAGGCATCTAATCATACCTTGGTTTAATTTGTAATAAAGACTGAGCAGCTTGTCCCTGGCGAGTCCTACTTTTATGTTGAACAGGATGACGTGACACTTGTCATAACATACATATGACCGATCTAAGTGTTGTTATCGATCTTAAAACATATTTTTCTTCATAAAGTTTCTATATATATAGTTTATTTCCTTGTCTTTTCTTCACAGGCTCCCTGTTATAGCCATAGGACTTGTTGCATCCCGTTTTACCAATTAGGGTTGCAGCTTTGATGGTGGTACTAATAATAATAATAAAAGGTAATGCTGAGGAATTTAATTGATCCTACTGTGAAAAAGTAGATATACCATAATTGAATAATTAGTTTAATTTGGTGGACAATTTTAGTTGATTAGATTGGTTATACAGTAATGGTGGAATAATTTAGTAATATGAAATCATTGTACATTTCACAAATTTGATGATTAATCTATGTTTTTAAATATAAAACTTACCCGCTGGTTATATAAAAGAGCTGAAGTCCCTGACGCCAGGGCAGAAAATTCAAATCTCGCGCTATCGAAGATACGCCAGGTGTACCAACCGCACCCTAGCGGTAGAACAGGTGGAACTACACACCAACTCCAGTTCTTCTCTCTGCCGTCATAGCTGACTGACATACAGAAGTTCGCTCTCGTGTTTTTACTCTCTTGGGAAGTTGTTTGGTGATGTACAACGTTCTTTTTTGAGTTTAAGCTATCGTTGATTAATTTTCCTTGGTTCTTATCTTGAAATCTTTTTGTTTGAGATTTTCTTTATTGTTTTTTCCCTTACTTTTTGCTTGTCGGTCTCTCACGTTAACTTTAAAATGGCCGACTCCTCCCCTGCTCAGCGTAGGTGTGTTAGTGAGGGTTGTCGTACACGACTTCCTAATGGATCTATTGATCCTCATTCTATTTGTGTAAAATGTAGGGGTAAATTTTGTTCATTAGATGATAGGTGTAATGAGTGCCTTTCCTTAACTAATGATGATTTTCTTACTTACGATCGTTATGTTAGGAGATTAGAGAGAGATAGTTAGGCGTAGTTCTTCCCGATCTGTGGATAGAACCTTACCTAATTTACCTGTTCCTATTCCTGTTCCTTCCCCTGTGGTGGTAGATCAGGAACCTACTATGAAGGACATGTTTACTGCTATTTTGTCTCTTGGTGAGAAAGTTGAGTCCTTAGCAGCCGATAGAAATACTATCTTTTCAGAGTTAAAGGTATTGAAAAACCGTGATCCTATCGGAACTGTGGAAAGTGTTTCAGTGTCTGATGTGGTACCGAAGAATCGTGACTCTCTCGGTGTTGTGACAAGTGTTGATAATGTGATTAGTGTTGCGGAAGGTGCGTCGACACGAGTGTCTGATGTGGTACCGAAGAATCGTGACTCTCTCGGTGTTGTGACAAGTGTTGATAATGTGTTTAGTGTTGCGGAGGGTGCGTCGGCACGATCTTGTCGTTCACCTAGCCTTAGACCTCTTTCGAGCTCTCGAACCCATGGGAGAAGTAATGTCGAACGGCTTAAGGGAACGAGAAGCATCATCAATCGTGCAGACGTCCCCTCGAACGTTCCTGTTGCCGTAGCTCAGGTCGTTCACCCTCGTCGTAGGAAAGGTGAGGTTCATACGTTATCCCCGTCTTCCGATGAAGGGTCGGGGAGTGAGATCTGGCGGCGAGCGTCGAGACCGCTTAAACGCTCCCATGTTGATTCACAGCGTCGGGAATCGCCTGTGCGGCCAGGATGTAGTTCGTGGGGTTCACCGGAACGTTTCCGTTCTCCCAGCGCTTGCACTCCGGCCAAACGTTCAGATCACCGTGTTCGTGCGGATATGATTCCTTCCGATTCGGACCTTGTAACTATTCATGCACCTCCTCTTCCATCGGATTGGCTTTCTTCCCCTGAAGTGCGTGGTGACATTAGTGCGAATCTTCCTTCTAGGAGTTCTGTTGATCCGAAATGGACTGCGCTTTTGTCTATGAAGGAACAACTCTCGTCGTTGATGGATTCTTATCAACCAGGTGTTGGCGTTGTGTCTGGGCGTTCGATGTCAGACCAGTTATCGCACAAACGTTCGATGGTATATGGCCTTGACGAGTTATCACTTAGACGGTCTCCCATTCACAGTGTTCAACGCCAGGTTGATTTTGATGAGTCGCGTCAGAGAGTTTTGGTTGACCAGTTTGCGTTTTCTGGTCGCGGGGAAGAGCATCGGCGTCGACAAGTGGACGAGACGCGGCAACAATTTGAAGTAGTGGATCGCCCGCGGCAACAACTTTTGGACGCGGCGCGTCAAAACATTGGTTTACAGCGGCGACATCCTGACTTCTTTGATCGTTCGCAGCAACAGTCCTCGGACTTTACGCGACCTCGCGGCGATCTTCAACAGTTACCTTCTGATTTCAAGCGTTCTTCTGTTCAACAACAGTCGAATTCTAAGCGGTCTAAGCAGTTGTTGGTTGAGGATGATCGTCTACATGTCCGTGTTTCGCATCAATCTACTTCTACTTCTCCCCACCAAATTGACTCAGATGTTGGCCTTGACAGGCAGTCCCATCCAGACGTTGTTCCTTCGGTTCAGGCTGCGGCTGTTGCTGCACTGCCAGAAGACGAACCAGAGGAAAAGTCGGATGAGGATAATCCTATTGAGGAAGTCTCTGAGAATGAGGAGGAGAAGCATTATCAGCATGCTGTGGACCTTCGCAAGTTTATGCTTATTTTGACTGGAATTTTCTCGGATTCTTTTACCCCTGTGGCCCCTCGTTCTCCGCCTTCTGAATTCATCTTAGGTAAAGCTACTAAGGTTCCAGTTTACACCAAGATGGTTCTTTCTCGATCTTCTAAGCGGGCCTTGAAGTTAATGGGTTCTTGGTTGGACTCCAAGAAAGCTTTTGGCAAGACGGCCTTTGCCTTTCCTCCCGCTAGGTTAGCCTCTAAATCTAGTGTGTGGTATGAGACTGGTGAAGTGTTGGGCTTGAGTTTTCCTTCTTCTGCACAAGGGGATTTTTCAAGTTTGGTAGATGCTTCTCGTCGTCTTGCCTTAAGGAAGACGAAGATTTGGTGGTCCATTCCAGAGTTCGACCATTTGCTTAAAGGTCTTTTCAGGGCCTTCGAAGTTTTTAATTTTTTGGACTGGGCTTTGGGGGCTTTGAGTAAGAGGGTCTCTGATATGACGGAAACGGACACTAGTGGTTTGGTTCATTTGATGTCCTGCTTGGACAAAGGTGTGAGAGATGGCTCCAACGAACTTGCTGCCTTGTTTACAGCTGGAATTCTCAAGAAAAGGGCCACGATGTGCTCCTTCCTCTCCGCAGGAGTGTCTCCCTATCAGAAGACAGGCCTTCTTTTCGCACCTTTGTCTAATTCTTTATTTCCTCAGGAATTAGTGGGCGAGGTGGCTACTGCTCTCACTCAGAAGGCCACACATGACTTAGTTACTCATTCGACTAGGAAAGTTTTGCCTCCGTCATTCTCCTCTCGAAAACCTAAGGAATCTTCTTCTGGGTTTCGTCCTCAGTCCTTTCGTGGGAAGCCCTCTGGAAGAGGCTCTTTTAAACCAGAAGGAAGGAAACCTAGAGGCAGAGGGGGCAAGTCCGGCCGAGGTAAAGTCTGACTGCCCTCTCCTTCAGACAGCAGTGGGGGCCAGGTTGACTCACTTTTGGGAGGCTTGGGAGAGGAATGGAGCGGACCCCTGGTCCGTCCAGGTGTTAAAGGAAGGCTACAAGATCCCCTTCCTGACCAATCCTCCTTTAGTCACAGATCCAGTGGATCTTTCGCCCAAATACAGAGAGGGTCCCAAGAAACAAGCCATGCTTCTACAGATGTCTCTTTTATTAGAGAAACGAGCAATAGAGGAAGTGCAAGATGTTACGTCTCCGGGGTTTTACAACCGCCTTTTTCTAGTACCCAAGAGTTCCGGGGGGTGGAGACCGGTTCTGGACGTAAGTGTGCTCAATGGTTACGTCCAAAACTCGACGTTCACCATGGAGACTCAGAAAACAGTTCTGGCAGCTGTGAGGAAGGACGATTGGATGGTCTCTTTAGATCTTCAGGATGCCTATTTCCACCTTCCGATTCATCCCAGCTGCAGACGTTATCTGAGGTTCATGGACGGAAACAAGGTCTTCCAGTTCAGGGCTCTTTGTTTCGGACTCTGCACGGCTCCTCTATTGTTCACCAAGATCATGCTGAACGTGGCAAGCATGCTGCATTCGAGGGGAATCAGGGCCTCTCTGTATCTGGACGATTGGCTGATAAGAGCCTCCTCAGCCGATTGTTGTTTGAAGGACCTCAAGATGACTTTGGATCTCTCCAGAGAACTGGGTCTCCTGGTGAGCTCGAAAAAATCACAACTCATTCCATCCCAGGAGATTCTTTATTTGGGGATGGAGATTCACAGTCGGAGTTTTCGGGCTTTTCCGTCGTCGGTGAGAATCCAAGCAGCCCTCCTAAAAGTACAAACGTTCCTGAAGAGAGATATTTGCTCCGTCAGAGATTGGATGAGTCTTCTGGGGACTCTCTCGTCGTTAGAGAAGTTCGTGACCCTGGGGAAGTTGTTCTTGCGTCCTCTTCAGTTTCATCTCAACCGCCATTGGAAGAAAGGGGACAGCCTCGACAGGGATTGCATTCCCATCTCGACTTCCATCAAGTCTCATCTTCAATGGTGGAACAACGAGCCCAGACTGAAAGAAGGCTTGTCTTTACTTCAGAGGAACCCAAACCTCGTGTTGTGTTGCGACGCCTCCAACTCGGGGTGGGGAGCCACTCTAGAGAAGCAGGAACTTTCGGGGACTTGGACGGTGAAGCAAACCTCTCTCCACATCAATCAAAAAGAGCTTTTAGCTATTCATCTGGCTCTCATCGGCTTCGAAAAGCAGATCAGGGGCAAGGTAGTCCAAGTCAATTCGGACAGCACGACAGCTCTGGCCTATATTGCGAAACAAGGCGGGACCCACTCTTGGCCTCTGTTCGAAATTGCAAGACTGCTCCTCATCTGGGCGGAGGAAAGGAAGGTGACTCTTTTGACGCGGTTCATCCAGGGAGTCAACAATGTGAGCGCAGACAGACTCAGCAGGAAAGGTCAGGTTCTCTCCACAGAATGGATTCTGCACCCGGACATCTGCAAGAGTCTGTGGCGGTTATGGGGTCGACCTCTCGTGGATCTCTTTGCCACCGCGAAGACCAAACGACTAGAGTGTTACTGCTCTCCGGTTCCAGATCCCGAAGCTTTTCACATAGACGCTTTTCTGATGAACTGGTCACACATGGAGGTTTATGCCTTTCCTCCGTTCAAGATCCTTTACAAAGTGATTCAGAAGTTCGTTTCACACGAGGAGACCAGAATGACACTGATAGCTCCGTTCTGGCCGTCAAGGAGCTGGTTTCCAGAGGTACTGGAATGGATGGTGGATGTCCCGAGAAGCCTTCCCATGAGACCCGATCTTCTCAGACAACCTCACTTGGCCCGAAATCATCAACCTCCGAGCTCTACGTCTGACTGCCTTCAGACTATCGAAAAACTCGCTAGAGCTAGAGGATTTTCGAAGAAGGCAGCCAAGGCAATTGCAAGGGCAAGAAGGTCTTCAACCATCAAGGTGTATCAGTCCAAGTGGGAGTTGTTCAGGGAATGGTGTAGAACTAACGCGATTTCCTCTTCCAGTACATCGCTTTCCCAAATAGCAGATTTTTTCTTGGACCTTAAAACTAAGCATAACTTCTCGTCATCAACTATTAAAGGTTACAGGAGTATGTTGGCGACGGTTTTTCGACACAGGAACCTAGACCTTTCTGATAATAAGGATCTACGAGATTTACTTAGGTCTTTTGATACGACCAAGAAGATTCAAACGGCTCCCATCGCCTGGAATTTGGATGTTGTCCTTAAATTTCTCATGAGTGACAGATTTGAGCCTTTACACTCGGCTTCATTTAAGGACTTAACCTTGAAAACCCTTTTTCTAGTTACCCTCGCCACTGCGAAAAGAGTTAGTGAAGTTCACGCTTTAAGCAAGAACATTGGTTTTCGGAATGGGAAAGCCATTTGTTCTTTGCAACTGGGGTTTCTGGCCAAGAACGAAAACCCTTCTCGACCATGGCCCAAATCCTTCGAGATTTCTAACCTTTCGGATTTGGCTGGCGATGAATTGGAAAGGGTTCTCTGTCCAGTTAGAGCTCTACGGTGTTATGTGGACAGAACTAAGAATCTGAGAGGTAACTCAGACGCTCTGTGGTGTGCAGTTCGGAAACCCTCGATGCCCATGTCCAAGAATGCCTTGTCTTTTTTCGTTAGATTGTTGATTCGAGAAGCTCATGCTCAGTGTGATGAGTCGGATCAGAGGCTCCTCAAAGTCAAGACACATGAAGTCAGAGCGGTAGCGACTTCAGTGGCCTTTAAACAGAACCGTTCTCTGCAAAGTCTGATGGATACAACATTTTGGAGAAGTAAGTCTGTTTTTGCATCCCATTATTTGAAGAATGTTCAGACTCGCTATGAGGACCTTTTTACGTTGGGTCCTTTTATAGCTGCTAATGCGATAGTAGGTGAATGATCTACCACTACGTTCCCTTTTTTCCTAATACCCCTTTTCTATCTCTTGGAACTCGTTTGTTATGGTTGTTTGTGGAGATTGGGCGTCAGTCTTCCGCAATCTTTGATTTGGCTAGGTGGTCAATTTGTTCCTTGAGTGCACCCGGAACAAGGGTATTGGTTGAGGTCCTGTCATGTTATAGGTGTTTGTACCGTTTGACAGCTCCTAGAGATTTTCAGCCCGAGTGGATTACTGGATCTCTTAAGGATAGCGGACGAAATGAGGCAGAGTATCATTGCTGTCAGCTTCCTTATCAGGTGAGAACTGCTTAAGTTTATTGTATGTAACCCTTAAGTGAATTTTCTGTATGTAGCTGTCTCTGACCCGCCACCAAGGGGTGTCAATCAGCTCTTTTATATAACCAGCGGGTAAGTTTTATATTTAAAAATGATATTTTCATAATAAAATAAATTTTTGAATATACTTACCAGCTGGTTATATAAATTTAACACCCTCCCTCCTCCCCTCTAGAGACTACCTATGGTATGGCTATGAGGCATGGAAGAACTGGAGTTGGTGTGTAGTTCCACCTGTTCTACCGTTAGGGTGCGGTTGGTACACCTGGCGTATCTTCGATAGCGCGAGATTTGAATTTTCTGCCCTGGCGTCAGGGACTTCAGCTCTTTTATATAACCAGCGGGTAAGTATATTCAAAAATTTATTTTATTATGAAAATATCATTTCTGATGTCTGTTTTCTATAGAACTAAAATGAATCTGTGCTTTTGCAGGTTGGAAATTATGGCATTATTAAAGGATAAGGTGAAAAAAGTTGCTCAGTTCCCTGATGCACAATAAAAGGAAATAAGAGTGAAGTTCCACAAGAAAATAAGCTTTGCAAGGAATGGAGTGAAACGGGAAAATAACTATAGTAATAAGATAGGTATTGATTTGTTCTTTAGTAAGTTTTTGCCAGCAACAATAAAATACACAATTTTGTATGTATTTAGTTTTGCAAGTTCTGTTTAACTTTCATCTTGATAGTATTAAAAGAATTAAAAAACCGTTTCTTACGAAACTCTCCGGCAAGTAAAATTAAATATCAAAGCTTAGAAAAGGACTGTAATTAAAGCTTTGCAAATGCACGATGATGATTGGTAATTAAAGTGGAAATGTATGAGATATCTTCTATTTAATCCCAATAAGGTGGTAGTACTCGGTCTTATAGCATAACTTAACATAAAGGAGGCTATGGCTGTCAGTATAATTAATGTTCTCTTGCAGCAATTACTTTTGGTCTTAAAAGCTTTTGGCCTGTGAATGCAATTTGTTTTTATCTCCTTTTATTACTTCTACCCCACTATTCTGTCTTGCATCATATCATCATCAGCCGTAACTAGTTCACTGCAGGACAGAGGTCTCGAACATGTGTTGGTTAAAACATAACGTTTGTATCGCACCAACATACTGTGTTAATCTTTCTCCTGAAGTTTTTCTCCCAGTTCGTGTGGTCTGTCTTCAAAAGTCCCTTGCCTACAATTTCATTAGTCTCCCATTACCATTGAAATTTCTTGATACTCATTTCTGTTGAGCTTCTGCTAGTGGTCAAAGAATTTGTCTGCTTTCTCTTCTGTAGAATGTTTGGTTGGAGCGTATACTTACGTTAATGTTTATATTGAATGGATGTCCTTTTATCGTTACTAACATCACCCTTTCTGATATTGTCCAGTACCACATTACAGTATACATTTTGATACTGTTTTATTGACCATTATGCCAACTCCTTTCTAGTTTAACAACTCCAGAACAAAAGTGATTCCTTCACCATCAGTTTTGCCAGTTCCTGTCCATCTTACTTTACTTGAACCTGGAATATTTAGGTTTATTCTTTACATTTCCTTTTCTACTTCTTCCATGTGCCTACTCTTATGCTATTTATATTGTTTACACTACTTTAGCTATTTCTGGTTGTGTTTTCTGCAGTCTCATAATGACAGTCTGGATGTATATAGTCCTCAGATTCCCCTACTGAACATGGTTACACTGACTTGGTATACCCATTTATGCTGTTGACTATATAGACAGTATGGTTTTGGCTCGTGACTATCATGGAGGTTATACGTGGATGGGTCCCCAGTCCCATTCCATGTTGGCGATCATGTCATCTTATGCGCCAAGACTTTCTTGTGCTGTGCCACACCATCTTTGCCGTTGTTGCACTTTGTGCAATGTAATGCAATGCACCGTAGGCATTGCTTAAGGGGTATTGAGTTATTTCTTTCTTAGACAAGGTCCTGACATTGCTTGTTGCCTGTTGTCGTCTAGATTTTTAGGACCTTCTGCAGTGGGATGCAACTTCCCACCAACTTTGGCAGTTCTTTCACTGCTGCTGGGAACTGTGGGGATGTATTATTCATATCTGCATCATCTAACCTTTACTAAATACAGCAGTTTGATTGCTGGATTTCTCCCTGGCAGCACTTTGGTGTCAAATTGAATTAAATCTAGCCTAAAGAGTTATTGTAGTTAGTGCACCTTGCGTGATGCAGTGCAATGCTGCCATTGCTTAATGGTGATTAGTTACTTTGTCCCGTAGCTGTAAATGCATAAATCCTTCTACTTTACCTCTGTTCCCACTTACTTTTTTCATTTATGCTGTCCAACCTTTTTCAACTTTTACTTTGTCGTGCAACTACTGTATTGTATTTTCTGCCATGCACTTAAATGCAGAATTGGGCTCCCATGCCTCAATATGGCACCATGTAAAATAGCTAAAATTCATAAATTACATCTAATCTTGCCGTTCTCATCAAGAGTTTTGGTAACTGCCTTATGTCCCTAGGAGCCTTTGTTGCTTTCGCATTGAATTTTTGTTATTGCTACTTTGTCCACCTTTATTTTTAACACACTGCTTCTTTGTGCAATTGCAGATTGTTAATTATACTGCATGTTTTTCCCATATCAGGATGGTGCTGAATAGTCGCTCTGTTCCTTTTGCTGGGTCATGTGACCCAAATTTTATTAATAACAAAGTATACAAATGCCCACTTCAGTTTTTGAAGTTGTTACTAGTACTTATGTTCCTCCCATTGGGTAATAAATTTATTTCTCAAGTGCAATAGCCTTGTTTACCCATAGAAAATTAACGGATTGCTTGAGAAAGTTCAGAAGCCTTTGAAATTGTGCAAAGTACTTAATCATTGTGCAAAGTACTTAATCATTTTGCACACTTGAACACTGTTAGTGTACTTTACACAGGTTACATTTCATATAGTTTACTTATCAAAATGAAGATTTGCTTTGTAATATTTAATTGACTCAATACAGTACATTGATAATTGCAGGTGTTTGGAAGAGTTTGTTCATTTAACTAGCTATAGGTTTTAGTGGTTAAAATTTGATATTGAAATGGATTGTTACTTTTAGAATGATTGCCAAAAATTTAAAGGATTTATAGGAAAATAAGAGAATTTTAATGTACAGAAATATTAAGCGTTCATTGTTTAGGATGAACTTTAAGGGAACTAAAGTTACTTGATTAAATGCACAGCATTTGATAGAACCAGTTTACTGGTACTTTAATGCAGATGTGTTTTTGTGGTGCAGTACCCTTTAAAACAGTTATTAATCAGGTTAGTTTTAATATTGTAGACTCCTTTTTAAGTTGAAGTAAAAATTTTTGCACAGTGAATTTAAAACTAGTTCTAGTTTACTTGGAATATGTAGATTTTGAAGGTGTACTTTAGCCACAAATTTTATCCATTATAAGACATTGACAGTTTGATAATTTCAAAATAATGCCGCATATGACTAACTTTATTTAACTGTGGAATTGAATTTTAAGGACAATTATCTACTCTGCCACTACATTTACATATGAAGGTTTCATTATTACTATAATTACTTAATTTTTTCTAAATCTTTAAAATTTAAATACAGTAAAACGTAGCAAATATTTTACCATGCAAATTTGCCTACAATTTTGATTAGATAATTTTGCCCCTTCTACAGATTGAAAATTATGGAAGTTTTCTAGGAGGAAATCTTTGAGAAAGTGGACTATACAAGGCAAACTGATGAAAGATCAATTTGTTATAGAAGAAATCTCTTATTAAAGAAGTAGTTTCAGAAGACTGCTATATAATGAAAAATATAAAGGTAAGGATACAATTTCAAGTTATTAATATTTTACAGTTTAGGATAAAGTAAAAATCCGGTAAATATTTTTTGCATAAACATTAAAATAGTTGCATAATGAATTAAGATTTATATAAAATATTTCTTCAAGTCTGTTGAAAAGGAATAGAAATTTAAAAATTCTTGGGTATAGCAAAATGTCCTCATTTAGTGATAATAACACTTAATGTTTAGGAGGGAAGTAAAGTAATGTCAATTCATGCATAATGTCTAGTAGGCAAGCAAAGTACTGTCAAATCATGCATTTCTTTTTATATGTATATTAACAATGTACTGTGACACTGCCCCTAATTCTAAATTTTGTTCCTGCTGACAATTGGACACATAGGATGTGATAGAGAAACTGAAGAGCTTCCAAAGTTAGAGAACCCTGATCAGGTTAGTGAATATTACTTAATTTCAGTATGTGCAAGGTAAATTTGCTAAAACATTTAGATGAATATTTACTCACCTACTAATGTCATGTTTATCTATTAAATCAAATATGTAAATTAATTTTCTAAGAATGGGGAATAGTTAATTGTCAATTAGTGTGATGTGTAGATAAGTAATATTTGAATGTGGGCCTTTTAATGTTTGGTTATGCATATAGGGGGATGATTCTATGTTTATTCTACTAGTAATTTTGCAATAATGAACCTTCATTATGCTAAAACATTTTAAAAATAGTTGTAATAAAGAACCTTCATTATGCTCAAACATTTTAAGGACAGTTGTAATAAAATATGCAGATCATAGCTGACTGATATAAATCAAATTAACTTTATGAATAATCATCTCAGCTATCTGACTATATTAGTACCTCTACTATTTGACTATATAGTACATGCTAATCAAAATGTTTTCCTTGGCAACTGAATAAAATATTGGTGATAATGGTCTTTACATATGTGATGTTTTTTCCTTACAGATTGGTGATATGGTAGACAACTTGGTCATTAATAAA
The DNA here is from genome assembly GCF_036898095.1 of Palaemon carinicauda. Taxonomy (NCBI): domain Eukaryota; kingdom Metazoa; phylum Arthropoda; class Malacostraca; order Decapoda; family Palaemonidae; genus Palaemon; species Palaemon carinicauda. The sequence continues at coordinate 102,129,264 of NC_090750.1, forward strand.
ATCCAGTACTAGAGATAATATTTACTATTGTCTAATAGTAAATTATGTTTAATGCAAAATAATGCTAATGCAAAATAATGCAGTTCAGTAAATAACAAGAATAAAACAGTTCTGTAAATGTAATGTTTTATTGTATTGTAGTACAACAATTTTTCACAATGTCATTATTGAATTCAATATTGTCTCTAACACCATCTCTTCATAACTAAACTTTGGCTGTTTTGGGCAACTTTCATTTTGTGTATTACAACTATTTTAACAGCCTTCTTCCTTGATTTTCTGCAACACCACCTCTTCGCTTGCTTGCTGTACTCCAAGCTTCTTTCATCCATCACCTATTGCTTATTGTTCTGCAGAGACCTTATCATCTCTCTTCCTTTTGTTTTACACCCCTCACTTCCCCTCTTTCTGTCTAAGACTGCCGCCTTCCGTTAACTAATTTCTATTCAGCAATTACTTCTAGCTTGATATTCTGAGATTGCTCATCACTTCTTCCTTACTCATGTTGCTTCTCTATTGCTGTTCCGCTGCCTGCGACTGCTCGTCACTTCCTTCCTGATCTGCAGACCCTCATGTTACCTTTCCCTTGCTGTTCTGCAGCCCCTCATGTCACTTCTCCCTTACTGTTCTGCAGATCCTCACATTGCCTCTTACTGTTCTGCTGCTTCCTCTCGTTAACTAATTTCTATTCTGCGGTTACCTCTAGCTTAATATTCTGCGACAGCTCACGTCACTTCTTGCTTATTGGTTCTGCAGCCCCCTCTCGTCACCTCTTAAATTAAAACCAGAAGAAAAATAATTGTAAGACACCAGTGAATTAAGAAGGGTTCAATACCATGTAGGCTCTCATAGACTAGGTACCTAATCATAGTTCTGTAGCCAAAATTTTATGCAAGGTAATTAAATCAGACCAGGGTAGGTATGATCATTCATATTTACTTTGTATTATTAATAGATTCAATAGGTAAGATTAAGTATTCAATTTTTAAACAAAATTGCCTTTGCAATTAATGTAACCTACACGAGTACACTACTATTGTACATTACTACGGGTTTCATATTTCACCCTCGGTAACTTCATTTCAAACATTTCGGTGCAACCTAACAATAATAAATCTAATCTGCATTGAATTACATACTGAATCATGAAGGTGTAATTCACAAATGCTAACCTCAACATCAATAACATAACCCAATAAAACTTTACGTTTTGGATAAATCCTCTTAACTAACTATATAGTAGGACTACTCTACCATAATATTCATGGATCAGTGACCCAAATCTATCAGTTGTCATGATGTTTGGTTATCTGTAAGTAAAATTAATAAAAATTTTGTGACACCATTAGACCATGTTAAGGGACAGCAAGTTACAAATGTCTCTTAAAGTAAAGTATGCATTAGGAATTTCAACTACCGGTGAGAAATAAGGTGTTCTCAGTCTGCCACAAATTAGAAACCTTTAAAACCAATTGTGCTACTTAAAATTAAATTTCAACAGTCAATATTGGACAAAAGATGCTTTATCAACACATTCAGTTGGGTTGTAGTTTTCCTAATTTGTAATATCTAAACTACACAGTACATGCATACTAAATCTTTAAAAGAACAACCATTTTATGTACCAGTGCAATGATAAGGTACATAGCAAAGCACAGACTTTTTAAACTTAATGGGGTAGCTCTCAATTGTGTTTCCAAGACTAAAAGGGAAATTATGGTCAATGTTTCATCAAACCAGTTAGTCCTCTCTATACACACAGTTACTTGCTAACTTCAAAAAATTTGTAACTAGGAGGCAAAAAAAGAATATTTCCAAGATTAAGGATTTGGAATTCATGAAAAAAAATAATTACATATGGCTCCTTAATACTGTATTTCACAAACCTTTATTAAGGGACTAAAACCCGTGGTTACTACTATGATCTTCGTAATTTAAACCTTCAGATCGTTAAACATTGATGTTTGCAATGTTAATTTAAGACAAAGGAAAAAACTTCAAATCATTTGATTTAGAAAAAAAATACTGTACTAGTACAAGGGGACATCTTCATTCAGTTATAACTAAATACTGTACTGTAATTTAGATTCAATTCAAAGCAATGCACAATTCTGTAAAACTAATTTCCTTCTTCCCCTTCAATCACAACTAAATATTTCATCTAATTCTTAAAGTACAGTACTTTTAAGATTTAGCCAATATCAGAAGGTACAGTAACATGATCACAAATTAAATATACTTTTGAATCAACATTTATGTTTCTGCTTATTGCAGGCATCCAAAGACTCAAGAGAATCAGACCAGTACCATGCATGTTCAATATGACCACTTCAAAAATAATTGGCTAATTTGTCAAAATACTAAATATTGAAATGTTTATTAATCTAGAATTTTTTACACTACAGATACTAAAACAGTTATAATCATACTTTTAATATAGGTAAGGACTTAATATAGGTAGAGAGAGATTTTAATATGTCTAAACAAATCTATCACTAAATACTAAACAGATTCCTTCTCTGCATTGACATTCCAAAATTTTATAGCCCCCAAACCAGGAAATTTACACAGGTCTAAAGTGGTTAACTGAACCATGGCATCCATAGCCTGAGAATCATTAACTGAAGAAATACAACAAGCTTCTTATTGAGAACTGTCCTTTATCAAATTCTAACAAAACTTAATGCATAGACAAGGATTAACAGCTTGAACACTCAAAATTAAAAGAGTATTAAAGGTAGTCTATGGAATTCTAGGAAATATAACTTAGTCAAACCCTGAACTAAATGAAACAGTCACCGACTACTCGAGTAAATGCCTCTAAATATAACTAGGTAATAAATGATTAGTCAACAGTACCAAAATAATCACATTAATATATTAGCACCCAAACCAGGGTTTAATTCTTCTGTCACACTTTGGTTCTGATCAATTAACTTGAGAATCCTAATCCTCTAGCTCAGGCAACTTCAATTCAGCCAGCGACCAAATCTGTGTGCCTTGCCCAATGATATTAACTACAAAATTAACTCCAAACTGAAATTATATTTAACATTCAAATGCAGATTAAACAGACAAGAACAAATTCCTCAAGAATACTAACCCGGAAAGTTCAGGCCTTGGTTATAATCATTCTGCTCCAATATGATTTTCAAGTGAAGAAAAATTGAAGGATTTATAACTTGCATTCAGGCCTGAGCAGCTTCTGCACTTTTACTTGAAAGTAACCAGCAGTTCATTGAAAGCTTGGAAGTTTGAGAGATATGTAATTAATCCTCGGTAGTAGTAAGTACCTGGCATCGAGGATTTTCTAGTGCATTTTATTCCTGAAAAACATGTGAATATTAGATAAATTATTTTTGTATCAAAAATTAGGTATATTAAATGAAATTTTTTTAATATAATTGGTTACAAAGCATAATTGTTACTAAATGAACTAATACAAGCCGTTGCCTTGTGGTTTCGGCTATTTAGGTACGTCTAGCAGATCCAAAAGGAAAAATTACAGATGTGCACAAAAATAAGTTTTAGTTCAATATTCCAGATTTAAATAATTTAAAAGCGGTCAAAATCTAGGAATATGAAATTTGCTATAATCAAAAATCAAACTCCAAGGGTAGGCTAAAGTGCCTAGAAATCAAAATAGGTTTGGCTTACCAGGGCCTGGTGGATGACAGTACATTTATCATGGAATTTACTGATACCATGGAATTAACGGGATATAAGCTATACACCACTGTGAGGAAAACAATTTGGTTGAGAAAACTGCCACAGGACTGAAATTGGCTTCCAAAACATTCTTAACCACTATTAAATTTGACAAGAAAACATTCCTTAGGTGCACTCGAGTAAGAAACCCAGGTTCTTCAAACTATGACAATTTTAACTACAGTATATGGACTTAAAAATTGCTTTCTTTCAGATCTCAATGACCAATTTGTTCGACTTAAGCAGTAGCTTATTTGCGACTATCCATAAAACAATGCCAAGACGCTTAAATTACGTGTTCAGGAGAAGAAGGAGACCTTTAATATATCTGTATTTAGGACCTACAATTACAAGTTTACAGTTACAACTTTGTGCCTAACTATTCTTACTATGGTACTGTAATAATGCAACTATAGCAGGCTATTTTTTACCCTACAAGCCAAACAGTTAATACTATGATTCATTTGCCAATGAAACATGAACAGTACATTGACTATGACATGTTCACTGAAATCAAAGTCAATATACTTCAGGAATTAAATGTTAATTTACTGTAACATTCTTAAACATTTATTAACACTTGATTCCTTACCTTTACAATAAATTCTGATGAATATATTTCGTGCCATACCACAAACAATCCGATTAAAGCACCACCTGTAAGAAAAATGTCTAGTTAGATCAAAATTAACTATAGTATTAAAGCAATTCAAGAATAAATCAGATACAGTACATGTATAATAGTAATTTTTTTCCAAGTCACTAACCATGATACAGCCTCTTAAGAGAATTTTCCACCCTTTCCAAATAATTAAACTTTAAAATAATCCTCATTCCATGATTTCCAGCTTTGCTAGCAGGCAGACTGAAAAGCAGAAAGCTTATGAAAATCCTGAGCAGTCTTCACAAGTACATTGATCCATTGTAGTCAGCCAGCCTGACTCAAGTTTGCATTTCATGACAGTCAGTAGGTCTATATTCATAATTTCAGGTTTATTTCTGTCATATACTGAAACTGATAACCCTGGTTTCATCAGAGTAACAATGGAAATGGAATAAATTACATTTTTACAAAACTTGCTGCAGTAGTTAACATCTTTACCAAGTACATCCTGAACTATGGTTCATCTTAATGGGTTTGCTAAATAATTTTTTTCTAACTTCCAATTGCATTCAAGTTTAAGTTCTAGTGAATTCAACAAAATGTCAATCAAAATGTCAATATCATACTCTAAGGGGGTGAATGGCAACGGTGCACCTCAGGGTATACTGTAGGCAAACCCAATTCTGCATTATTCCTTTGACCCCCAAAAATTCATTATCCTACTAAATCTCAATTCTTGCTTCCATTCTCCCAACCTTATACAAACTACTTCATAGTGAACTACAGTTTCCCCCTAGTTTAGCACTCCACTGCCTCACAATTCCTAGTACTGGGATATATAGCCCAGAAGCATAAATATATCAAACAGTATTAATTGTACCCTAGCACAAAAATGCTTTAAGTTTCAAATTTATGCCAGTTAATTTCTGTACTTAATTCCTTACATCAAAACCAGCTATTTCACAAACAATTCAAAGGATATCAATACTTATGTCACAGGAAATATTATAGTACATTTATTAACAGTTTTCATAGACTTGTTATTACTAGCCTAGCTTTAACCCTAATAATGCAGAATGCTACACAGCCAAGGGCTCCAACAGGTTAAGTAGCTTAGTGAAGAAAAATAGAACCAAAACTAAGAAAATAAAAAAAATTAAATTTGAATAAGTTTTTAATTTTCCTTACTATACAAACCCGAAACCTTTAATAGGAGTAAGACTTCAGCAAAGCTGGAACATTCCTTTAAAATTTTAATGTAGTGGTTGTTGTAGCTGGTGTATCCGCTCTTTAGATGGCGCAACGTTCACTTTGACCTTAAGCCTCACATGGTGGGGTGGTTTAGGCAGGTAGTGTAACTTTAGGCCTTTCAAGTTAGTAAGGAAAAATAGAAATAAAACTATGAGATTTGTTTCTACTAGTGATAAAAACCTTCAACCTCTAATCTACATCCTTAGGAGGGAGAAGTCCCTAAAACCAATCTGACTGGTTTACTGACCCAGGAAATGTCTATACACAGTTTTGAGTAAGAGCAAAATAAAGACTATAGGTGACCAAAAAATTTGAGCATGGAGACATCACAGATGATGGGCTAGGTCCCTACTATGCAGTCGTGAAAGAACCTTAATCTTTAAGGATACAGTGATGGAAAGATTAGGACAAATGGGTTGCGTACATTTCATCCATCCTCCTCCTCCTCGTATGGGGGAATGCTGAAGATACTTGAATACTGGACTTCTCTAATGAAAAGTTACGGTCATGAGGATTGGCTGCATTTAGCATCCAATTCAGCATTAACAAGAGCAAATACTTTACCTCAAAGGGGAGGTAGTTAAGACAATGGACAGATATTTTACTTCGAGGCTTGCCCTGCGAGAGAATTAGGATCAACTACTTTTTTAGCAACTACCGCAGGACCAAAGATTAGGTTATCCAGGGATCTGTGGGTAGTGGAGAGCAAAGGTTTGTCATACCAAGCTCCACTGGTGCTTCCAGAATCTTATTGGATCAACGCAATTGAAGGTGCAACGAGTAAATTTCTTTGAGATATTCATTTACAGCACAGTACTGTATTTTCTTTTTGTGTGGGAAAGCGTCAAGTGCTCTGCAAGGGGATTTGATATCTCCAAGAAGCATTGCTCTCTCTTTACAAGATAAGTTATTCTGCACCCCAGTAGCATTTGACAAGTTATGCCGTGCTAAGAAGTGGCTGACAAACTCTGGACAAGAGGGGAAAGCCTCCTTTAGATGAGAAGGACTGGACATAAAATGTCATGTGGAACGAATCATAATACTGAGGCTAAGTCCCGTTAGTAGTCTAGTGATAAAATCATATTTGATGCCCGATCAAGTGTACAGAAGCAAGTGCTTTTGAGGCCAAGAACTCTAGCAACATCCCTAAAGGATTTAGTTCCTGGAGCAGGAAGCCTGTTCTAAGCTGCTACAACAAGCCCAAGCTGATCCGCTGAAGGGGAAAAGGTTCTAGCTATTCAGGTTTAAGTCTGATTACTCAGCCTTTTACACCAAAACTTGGGTAAAGGTAGGCATGTGTGTGCTCCCACTGTGCCCCTTACTTCATAACCTACAACAGTCGTCCTTGGAGGGGGAACCCGAAATCCCTAAGGCTGGCTAAAATTGATGCATAGCATACCACGGGACTCTCCTTTGAGAGTGGGTGAAACCGCTTCTTTAGGGATAGCGACAGGATCCTTCGTACCTAAGGGTTGACGGGTCTAAAGGACATCGCTTAGTCCTTCGTCCTCCAGAGGAGTCCAGATGAGCAGTCGACAGAGGATAAGACGCCAGAGTAAGAAGTCAGGACTGACCTCAAGGGAGAAGAATTCCTTTTTGACTTCCCTCACCTACAAAATCACTACCACTGGCACTAGGAGGATGGCCACTCGACACTGTACAAGGAGATGCCCGAGGGTATGAGTTGTCTGCACCCAGCACAAACTCACCTCAAGTCCTAAAAAATCAATTCCGCTGTTAAAGATGAAAAAAGCAAGTTTTATAGCTACTTTAAAGGTTTTATAGGAGAGCCAAGGGTTGTGGTGGCTGACGTGGTAACATCGCTGACTGGTGATAGCCAGACAGGGATTAGAGTCCTGCTCAAACTTGTTAGTTCTTTGGGTCGCTGCAACTTCCCCATCCTTGTGAGCTAAGGATAGGGGAGGGGGGGGGGAGCCTCTAGGTCTATATGCCGAGTCATCAGCAGCCATTGCCTGGCCCTCCTAGGTCCTAGCTTGGGTGGAGAGAGGGCTGATCAAATGTATTTAATGGTCAGTCTCTAGCCTTTGTCCTGCTTGATAGGGCAATGTCAATGTCCCTTGCCTCTGCCATTCATGAGCGACCTTTAAAAGCGGACTGTATAAAACAAGTGGCACTGTGAGCAGGGTGGTTCGTCTACCCACTCTAGCTACCGTTGTTTACCTCGTTAAAAGTTTATGGCTCCTTTTCTAGCGAGCCTGATAACATATCCATAGTAAAGAGCGAATGTTTTTTATTTGCGTAGGAACAAATAGATATACTGAATATGCCAATTTAGTGCAATTTAAAACACTTCTCAAAATGAAATTGGCAATTAAAAACCACCCATAAAATTAAAACTTTATACTGTAACATTATCGAAGAAAAGATCTATGTTGTGTAGCCACTGTCCTTACCTATTCACAGTTTTGTAAGGTTCAACTCCATGCACTATGATTCACACAATTCACCAATTTTATAGATCTATTAAGGGACTCCGCAATCCCATGTCCACATTCAGGAGATTGTACAGAAGTCTTAACTATCTAACTTATAAAAGTGCACAATATTGGCCAATAACCTGCAGATCAAATTTATAAAATTTAAAATATATCTCGGAAATTAGTTGATCATCCATACACCAATATCCAAACAAAAACGGTTTAATATATTTCAGCCAGAACTGGATTTGAGATCTAAATTAATTTTGCGTATCTTAAAAGTTACCAACGAACTGTCTTAATTTCACTCTGGAATTAGTTTTATTATATGACATATTAAAGAACAATTAGGGATCACAACGGAACTTTTTTACTGGGTAGGGGATCTACCAAAAAGAGTCATCCGAAAAACAATATATTAAGGTTTTCAAGAGGAAACCGAAGACTTTTCTAAGTACTTTGATAGTGTGGATTTAATAAACAAGAAATGTGGTGTGAAATGCTGAATGCCTTGAAATGCATATGATAAAAATACAAGATCATGTAGAGAAGAGGGTTCCCCTGTTGTAGGTCTGTAGGACCAGAAAAGCAGCAATTAAAATAGTGTGCACCAATGAGGTCCGTTATTCATAAAACTGTTTGGAAAACCATGTTTATGTACTTAGTGTGAAATTTAAGTATTACTTATTTACATAGCGTCCCTTAAATGGTCTTTGCTCTGGCGTAACTAACTTCACCGTAAATTAAAATAGTTTGGCTGCCTTTTAATTTGGCGACTGGGATATTTAATTACTTGTGTATTTCTATTTTATAATTTCCTATGAACAACACGGCTATAGAGTGAATGGAGTATTTTTAAAATTGCCGACATTAATAGATAAGCCCTAACCTCTGGAGTCTCTAGACCTTTATCCCTAACACGTCCCAAAAAAAAAAAAAAAAAAAAAAAAAAAAAAAAAAAAAAAAAAAAAAAAAAAAAAAAAAAAAAAGCTGAAGTAAACTACTTATGTACATAATTTAAAGCTACGCAGCTTGTCCTTACCTTAAACAGTATAGTAATAGTGATTTGCCTTATGTGCATTAGTCTATTAAGATCATAATATTCACATTTACCGTGAAAACTATGTACACTGCCCAAGTAAATTACTTTTAAGCCGATTGCCACAAAATTGATGCTCAAAGCACCAAAAAGAAAAAAAAATCTGGAGTACTATATAAAACTATACTCAACTAAAATATTTCTGGAATTACACAAATCCCAGTCCATTAAAGTTTAAAACTAGAATAATCAGGTTTCAGCGTTATTCCCGCTTCCACAACTATGAAAAGATTTTCTTGCCAATAATATATCCAAACAAACCATAAACCTGACACAAATCTTTGAAAATCCTTGACCTACATACTTCCATAAACTAATTTCGTCCACGATTAAATTTTATTCAAATTAAGGAGATTTACCAACAAAACTTTTACCCTGACAGCCTTACCTACTGTAAATGAGAAACTAATGGATTAACTTAATACAACATAATTACAGTAATTCAAATAATTCCCCTTAAGTATCTCAGGTTAAACCCCAAGCTTTCATCTTCCTCACTATACATTAACCACCTACTTTGCCCATTTAACGAAAAGGCTAAAATATGCTCTGGTATAGTGAAATCTACACTAATTTCAATTATGTATTTCATGTAAAGTCCACAAACATTCTCAGTCAAATGTTTAGTGCATCGTATTTCCACGAAGTTTAATGACAAAATATTAGCACAACTTTGAACAGATTTCTAGAAATGAAACTCTGTGACACCGTAATTGAACTACATAGCACCAAAATTATCTAGTTATTTCCCCATGCCCTTGAATCTCCCCAACCAAGTTTTACAAATATACAATTAAGGTAGTAACTTGTGCCAATAATACCCTGGCCTTTTACAAAGAAAAACAAATAGTTGATATACAACCCATAATGACATTTGAAAATGCTGAAATTAAAGTCGAGACATTAAAATGTTCAAAAGTTGTCTGTTAAGTTATGATACCCTGAAAATATGCTTTGCAGTATTTTAAGCGAAATTAAATATCATAGCGTTGCACTGCAATTAAGAGTAAAGTTGGAGCAATGCCACACATTCCACTGCTTGTGTAACCCTTGGTTCAAATCGAGTATCTTCCGCCTACGACAAAACCAATTAAGAAGTTAACGCAGAACATTAGTATCAGAACAGTCCAGCACAAACCGCATCCGACTGCCTAAACCGCACAAGTAATTGAATACAAATCTAGAATGAATTCGTGTACGTAAGCAATCCAAACCTAAAAATTTTAGAGGGATAAAAAATATAAGTTATTTAGAAGTCACAATTCCTATTACGCAACTGTTCAAAATCCTTCAGGGCATCACCTACTTTAATATGTTCATACCATCAAAAACATGAAAAAATGAATCACGAATAAGTATACATTATGTAGGGGTAATAAAGACCACGCAGCCTACAATACCAATATAAACGTATGCACTAGAAATCACACTAACCATCACTCGTGATAAAGCTAGAATTTCTACAACGGCACGCACAGGTTACAGCAACTTTTAAACAATGAAATGACGATATAACATTCGGGTTTAAAGACCACATTGTTACCAAGAGTATAAAAGTAAGCGTAGTAGAAACTAACCTTACCGTCAACCCATAGGACACTTCACTCACAAACACTTCCGAAGAAACACTTATGTAAACAGAACGGGACTTGGGATCCTTCAAAGGTAAATTTCTTCAACAAATTTATACCAATCTCAACACCCGTGTCATTCTTTTCCTAACAAATGAGAAAAACGTCTCGTGATTAGCCACTGCCAAACAAGGATCATTGAGGAAGAATGGCAAAACAGTGACATCTGTTGGTTAATGGAAACACCACCACTATGCCTTTAGTTCTGAATTAAATTCAGCATTATTTAAAATTGGGAGGCGATAAAGGAATACGATCAAAGTATTTCAAATAGATGAACATTATCTTAGTGTTCTAAAAGTTAATTTTTAATGTACCACAACATCAATGACTATATCAATTTCGAAACGTAATAATTTCCATAATTTTTCTCTGAGAAAAAAAAAATCGTTTATTAGAATTACGACGAATATGATTAGGCTTAACATTAACCTTTATTCCTCTATAGTCATTACATATGCATAACGAAAATGATAAATCACATGAAATTCCATTTCCCTGGAGGCCGGATTTCCGAAGGTGATCACCAATGAAATCAAGTTTCATTCTGCTTCGAGATTCTTATTAACTAATTCGGACACGAGTCCTTCAAATAAACTCAAAATAGCTCATTACTAACATGTCTTGTCATTATTAATTTGAAGTAGGGCCATGTGTTAACAACAGATCGCATGAAGGAAATTTTTGGCATTAACACAATTCTCCAACAACATGCAATACTAGGTTATTATTATTATTATTATTATTATTATTATTATTATTATTATTATTATTATTATTACTTGCTGTGCTATAACCCTAATTGGATAAGCAGGATGCTATAAGCCTGGGGTATCTAACAGGGAAAATAGCCCAGTCAGGAAAGGAAACCGGAAAAATACAATATCTTAAGAACTCTCTATAAAAACGTCAGGTTATCATTGCAAAATATTACAGTGAAAGGCCTATTCAAAAATGGATCTTGGTCTCAAGATATAAATCACAATTAGGCCTAACATAAATTTGATTTTCACATTCTCGAAAAATTTCAATTACAGTATGCCTTCAATTATTTGTTTTGTTGAGATACATTTCTCTATACCATATCTAGGGGTTAGCATTACATTATTGCGATGTCTATCACTGCTCTATCAGATATCACATTATTAAACAATAATAGGTAATAACAGATGTTATTCATTCATAGAAAACTTCTATGTCTTACTGTGAACCAGGTATTACGATATTCCAGCACTGAGCTTTGCCTTTAATTTCAGAAACGTTACTACGTATTACAAGAGGATCGTGTGCATATGCATACTTATCATATAATAAAAGTTGACATCGTAACAAGCAGAAATCTACACAAAATGTTAATCAAAGAAAACGTTTAAGTAGACGTAATTAGTTATTATGGACACAGATCAATGATCGTAAAAAGAGTAAAACGACATCTCTATGGAAGTATCTAGCATCTCCTTCGGCATTTTTGTAAAATCGAAGAAAAAACTATATTTTGAATTAATTTTACAACATGACTAAATTATTCTGTTGAGTTCATTACTAAAGAATCAAAATTTCCTTTGTAACCGATACACCCAATAGTACAAAAATGAGTTTTAGATGTATAAAACTTGAATGAACAGAAGGTATTTTGCAAACACTTGTGGCAACACCTAAACAGGCGGGGGAGAGAACCAACATTACTACACAAAAATCTGAATATAATAATTATTTGGAAAGGGTGGTATACATATACATACTGCATGTTTTCTATTCTATTTCAAACAAAAGCCACTTTAATCCATGAATTAGCCTCTGACTTATAGTTGTCTAAATTATTCCTATATCGTACGCTTGATGGTTGGCCATCCTTACACTTAAATACCCGCAAAGTTTATACGTTCAAGAAACCAAGTG